>NC_064621.1:361629378-361929378 GCF_023898315.1 Schistocerca nitens
GCAACACATCTCAAATGTAACGTCCACTGTTCAAAGTGCCGTCAATGCGAACAAGAGGTGACCGAGACGTGCAAACAGTGGCCCCCCGTACCATCACATCGGGTGATACGCCAGTATGGCGATGACGAATACACGCCTCCAATGTGCGTTCACAGCGATGTTGCCAAAGACGGATGCGACCATCATGATGCTGTAAACATAACCTGGATTCATCCGAAAAAAAGACGTTTTGCCATTCGTGCACCCAGGTTCATCGTTGAGTACACCATCGTAGGCGCTCCTGTCTGTGATGCAGTGTCAAGGGTAACCGCAGCCATGGTCTCCAAGCTGATAGTCCATGCTGCTGCAAACGTCGACGAACTGTTCGTGCAGATGGTTGTTGTCTTGCAAACGTCCCCATCTGTTGACTCAGTGATCGAGACGTGGCTGCACGATCCGTTACAGCCATGCGGGTCAGATGCCTGTCATCTCGACTGCTAGTTATACGAAGCCGTTGGGATCCAGCACGTCGTTCCGTATTACCCTCCTGAACCCACCGATTCCATATTCTGCCAACAGTGATTGGATCTCGACCAACGCGAGCAGCAATGTCGCGATACGATAAACCGCAATCGCGCTAGGCTACAATCCGACCTTTATCAAAGTCGTAAACGTGATGGTACGCATTTCTCCACCTTGCACGAGGCATCACAACAACGTTTCACCAGGCAACGTCGATTAACGCTGTTTGTGTATGAGAAATCGGTTGGAAACTTTCCTCATGTCAGCACGTTGTAGGTGTCGCCACCGGCGCCAACCTTGTGTGAATGCTCTGAAAAGCTAATAATTTGCATATCACAGCATCTTGTTCCTGTCGGTTAAATTTCGCGTCTGTAGCACGTCATCTTCGTGGTGTAGCAATTCTAATGGCCAGTAGTGTATATCTCGCTACGAGACCGTGAAGGTATAATTAGGTATATTCGAGCTCACCAACAATCGTTCAACGGGAAGGGGGCATGTGACAGCAGTATACATAATACCCAGTGCCACACACCGTAAAGTGGCTTGCACGGAATAGGTGGAGATTAGATTCAGAAAAAGTAACTTTGAATTTATTCAAAAATGGTTCAAATGGCTCTGAGCACTATGGGACTCAACTGCTGAGGTCATTAGTCCCCTAGAACTTAGAACTAGTTAAACCTAACTAACCTAAGGACATCACAAACATCCATGCCCGAGGCAGGATTCGAACCTGCGACCGTAGCGGTCTTGCGGTTCCAGACTGCAGCGCCTTGAATTTATTCTCAAATTCATAACACAGCACAATAAGTAAAAGTTTACGATGTGGTGTGTGTGTGTGTGTGTTTGTTTTGTTTTGTTTTGCTTTACCCTAGCTTCCGTATACCGACAGTGATTTATCGCAGTTGGCTGGTGGCAGTGGGAGCTTGGCACGGCTTCCGGGAACTCCAGTAAGGAACGCTGCGAGGCTGTTATCGAGCAGAACGCCTGATACCCGCAACAAAAGTCTGCTACTGTTTAGTCACCAAAATACCGCTGATAGGCTCAGCACTTACGGGCTAAAACAGTTATCTTAGAGGATGTTGCTTAGCTTGCGACCGAAGTCTCATACATTAAATGTCTCTTTCCACGAACCAGGATGTCTTGTTGGAGTTGTTCAATATTTTCGACAGCGCAGTGAGATATTGTGGTGATATCCAGGGCTTTTGGTTTCGCATTCCGAATATTTCGTTCAAGACAGACAATATGTCGTGACGAAAGTGTAGTGCGAAAATTTGGTTGCGTTGGTTACTTTGCACCAGCAACGCTAATGGAGATGTGTGTTATTGAAACATCCTTCACTCCTGCAACATGGTAGCTTAGAGAGTCAAAAGAACATTAATCAAGTCTGGGAACTGTACTACCAAGTTTTGACAGCCTGAAAGGTGGCGGTGGTTCTGTAACGTTCTGGGCACATTTTAATAAGGTGGAAATGTGCGTTATTGTTCAGTTGCGGGGCGCCATGTCTCAGAAAGACTGTACTGAATTGCTGAACATAGGTTTGACGCAGAATTCTTCAGTATAATCTGATTTCGAATAAAATAAATTTCCTTGCGACCTGAAAGCTTCGTGAATCAGCACGGTTTTAGTAAGCATCGCTCGTGCGAAGCTCAACTTGCCCTTTTCTCACACAATATGCTGCGAACTATAAGTGTAGGGCAACAGGAAAGTCCCGTATTTCTGGATTTTCGAAAAGCATTAGACACGATACCCACTGCAGACTGCTAACGAAGGGACACGGGATAGGTTTCTAGGTATGTGAGTGGATCGAAGACTTCTTAAGTAACAGGACCCAGTATGTTGTCCTCGACAGCGAGAGTTCATCAGAGATAAAGTAATCTCTATATGTAAAGGATCTGACGGACAGGCTGGGCGGCAATCTGCGTTTATATGCTGATTCTGTGGTGTACGGGAAAATGTCGAAGCTGAATGACTGTAGGATGATGCAAGACGACTTAGACAAAATTTCTAGCTGGTGTGGTGAATAGCAGGTAGCTCTAAATGTAGAAAAATGTAATTTAATGCAAATGGGTAGAAAAAAGAAATACGTATTGCTCGAATACTGCATTTGCAGAGTCGTACCTTACACATTCACGCCGTTTAAATATATCCGCATAACGTTGCAAAGCGATATGAAGTGGAACGAACAAGCAGGGACTACGGTAGGGAAGGCGAATGGTCAATTTCGGTTTGTTGGGGAAGTTTATGGAAGGTGTGGATCATCTGTAAAATTGACCGCGTGTGGGGTGTTAGTGCGACCTATTCTTGGGTACCAGTTATTGGACTCGGCATTGGTTGATAGGGTTGTGGGATGTGCTCCTGAGGAATGCCGTACCAAAGTCTGTCGAATTGGCACGATGGATCGTCCAAATTCCGAGCTGGTTTGAGGGTCTTGCCCATAATGCTCGGATCGTTCTCAATTGGGGAGAGATCCGGCGACCTTCATAGCCAAGGTAGAGTTTGGCAGCACGAAGACAATCAGTAGAAAGTCTCACCGCGTGAGGACGGGCATTATCTTGCTGAAGGAAGGGCAACAAAATGGGGTGTAGAATATCGACGTACCGCTGTGCTGTAATGTTGCCGCGGATGACAACCAACGGGGTCCTGCTATGAAATGAAATGCAGCGCTGATCATCACTCCTGGTTATCGGGCGACAAAGAACGTCTTTGCTGGTCATCGGGTCTCAGTTCGATCGGGGCAAAGGGCGCCTTGTGCGTAGCCCCTTTTTCGTGAGTCGCCTATTCATGTCCCTTGTCATCACTAAAGCACCAGTTGCACGTCAGGTCGATGATGATGAATCCGTTCCTCACGTTATGTCGTCTCTCAACGTCAACTGATTCCTTCTTGGCGATGTGTTCGGCCATGGTTCACCCATTCCTCCCAACATCGTCGAATAGTGGCCTCGCTCTTATTCAAATGTGGGGCGATTCGCCGATTATTACAACCGGATTCTTTGAGTCCAATTATACGTCGTCTCAAATAGTGACATCTGCGTATATTGGTCACGCGCCTGCCTACAAGCTGTAGTAACTGCCCAACTAGTACACGGATGAAATTCACAAAGGCTTCATGCCCTTGTATCGACATGTTTCGTGTTTACTATCCTTACCAGCTGCGCGGTAAAATTGCGCTGCGATTGCATCGGCGGCCAAAGTTTCCAGTTTCCCATTTTCCGTCGATACCTGTATGAATATCAGTTTGTGGCCGATTTCAATAACTCCTTCGTGGTGCGTCTTTTTTCTTCTTTCTTTCGTAGAGTGTACAAATATCCTGCTCGGCGTGTATCGAAAGCGACGTATCGGATTACAGAATATCGTTTTGGAAATGCACACTCATACCAGGCTGTTAACCCGAGATTTATTTCGTCGTTTTGGAAAATGTTTGAATAACCGTAAGGTGTTTTTCACACTTGACGGTCACTCTGCAATCCGTTCAACTAAAAGATTTCATGTGCTCATTCGTGACATAAATAGTCTATTAAGTAATTTTGTGCCTTACTTTTAAGCTGACCTTGCATCGCATATAAGGTTAATACTTTTGCCGGAAACGATTATGATATCCTCCGATCATTGCTGCCAGTATTAACTTCATTATTCGTAGTCAGTATTATCTGCTCACATTGTCACCATATAGACTCAATATTTTAATACGACAAATAATATTAAAATGTTTACTTCTTATGTTACTACGATGTAAAAAAGGTACTGTATGTGTGAAACCCTGTTGCGATGTAAGAGAAGGCCTGATGGCCGTAATCAGATCAGGGTGACTGTATATTGCACTGCCACGCAGAGTGGCCGCGTGATTTGAGGCGCCATGTTCCGGATTGCGCGGCCGCTCCCGCCGGAGGTTCGAGTCGTTCCTCGGGCGTATGTGTGTGTGTGTGTGTGTGTGTGTGTGTGTGTGTGTTGTTGTTAGCATAGTTTAGTTTAAGTAGTGTGTAAGTGTAGGGACCGCTGATGTCAGCAGTTTGGTCCCTTAGGAATTCACACACACATTTATATATTGCACTCGATAGATGCCGTGCAGGATGTTTACGTGTTCACTTCTATCGATGAGCGGTCCCGCCTGGGCAGTCCAGTCTAGCACAGCATGTTATGTTCACGGCACGTAATAATAGCTGAGCTTGTGCCGGGCGGTCGGCAAAGTGTTTCAGTGCGCCCAGCGTTTTGCAAGACCTTTTAGCAAGTTTTTTGCGCGGTGAAACAGGCACATTTATGACTGTGTGAGAATTATTTACGAAGACTATTGACGAACGTCCGGTGTGATTTACATTTAGTATATTGTGTGTATATTATGTTATGTGTGTGTTTTAGTGGCTTGTAGCCTACCTTTGTCTTGTTGAATTCCAGGCCACATATGGATGTTCATTTAGAACTAAACAGGTTGTGAAGTAGTAAAGGCACGTGAAATACAGCTGGGATGCTTTTCTTTTTTTTATTAACGTTAACCAAATGAATTATTCAAAGAATGGTTACGTGATTTTCTGAAGATGGCACTCCCGCCACATTTCATAAAAGCACACTAAACTGAGTACTGCACTCTAAATAGAATCACATCAACTAATAGTGTAGTGCATGTACGGTGTAGAATCCATCAGATATGTTGATAAAAATCTGGATTTGAGGAAACATGCTATTGAGCCTCTCAAACAGATTTGTTTTGTTGTTAAATTTGTTTCAGTTGCAACAGTAATAGTAAGAAAGGCTGACCAGTTAATTCTGATAAAATGTTAACCACTGTGCTATTTATTAATGCCTGTGGGGCCAATATGCAACCATACATACAAATAAATCATATGTAGATACCCTGTAAACTGAGTCTTTCTCCATCACTTCGATAGTGATCGTGGAAATGATCAACGGGGCCTCTATCTAAGTAAGTAATCAACAAGTGGCCGTGGTGGTCGTGTTCCGTCATAGCGCTGGCTGCCCTCTGTAATAATAATAATAAAAAAAGAACTGAGTGAAGTATTAACTTGAAGAGATGTCCTTTGATGTCCGCCCAGACCAAATGACGAGAACAATGACGAACAAACTGAAAGAAATGGGTAGAGCACTAGACTGTACCTGGAGGTTTGTGTTCAATCCCGGGTAGGGGTGGGGAGTTCTGCTCGTTCAATCCCTCCAGAAAGGCCCCAGTCCATTCAGGCAGATACATGGTTATCTCTGTTGGTAGGGGACGAGCTGTCAGCCTTCCCCCTCCTCGTGCTGCGGCCAATAGAAAGGCTGCACTATAACTGCAGTCTCCACGATAGTCTGGCCGAAGGGCTTGCGCCACAGACTTAACCTTTTAAATATTAAAGGGACAGATCAGCCATACTTTGCCATGCGCTTGTCGTAGTATGGACTGCGACGTTTCCATCCCTATCTTTCAACGTGACTACTCTCGGGTCCACCCGGCCCCAATTGCTCCTGAACGCTCCTCATGGCACATATCTACTGTCTCATGTCAGGACGGGTCACAGAGGCCGCAGATTTGTACCCCGTTGAAAGTCACTGGGACTACCTCGCGTGAAATAACTAGCAACATGACGGTATCCACGCCACGCGAAATTGCCCGAATGTTCTAATTGTTGCTGAAGAATTGTGGTTACTCGTATATCCTACACACTATCAGGTAGAGAGAAGACAAATTTTTTGTCTAGTCAACGCACTTCCATAATGACAAACAAATCCTGTGCGACCTGAAAGAACTGGCATTTTCGTAAAACTTTACGTGAGCGTCTTGTAGTCTGCTGTAGTATTTGAGCCCATTTTAGCTTTTTTTGCATCATGCTCCAGGTGCTACAGGGCATTTACCAGAAGTTTGGGGTTTTTCTAACGCGTTCAGCTTCATTAGCTTGCTCTCTGGCTAGAGTGGAATCGGCGTACACATACGGTTCGAATTTGAAATGCAGAAACACTGAAGCGGATCGTCGTCCCGCCATCAGCGAAATGCAGCAGACAGTAATTGCTGTCAAGTTTGTCGTTCTGCTTCACAAGGTAGCTGCAGCAGACAGAAATTGACTCTGTCAATTCAGAGTCCCGTTCGCAAAACAATTTCGTTCAGCGATCCGAGTTGGTTTATTATTATTTTGTTTTTCATGTTGCAGAGCTATAGAATTTATCAGTACTTCGACACAACATAATGTTTGGTATATATTTAGTACCAATTATATTACAAGATTCGACATAAAAACACGTTAAGTACGAAGTCCTTACTGTATGTCGATGTACTCTAATTCGACGTCTTATAATGACAATAGTAAGATCTTAGGTGAACATTATTTTTGGAGTCCAGCTACCATTTATAAAGAAACGTAAAAAGTGTTTAAATAGAAGTGCTATTCAAACAAATGTATGGACAATTTGTTTAGAAACTTCTTTGGAAGAATGCATAAACAGAACATTATCGTATAATAGAGCGAAATGGAAATAGTTTGCGCTGTTTTGAACAGACTAATCTTTTATTCGGAAGGTGTGAGGCTCTGATTTCCATACGGTCTTCCTTATTTTGGTTTTCTGTAATTTCTCACCAAGTGGTGGAATGGTTTCTGCTCTCAGGACAACGACAGGCTACCTTTCTCATCCTTGTCTAGATTTGTAAGTACGTAAATACCGCTAAATAGTAAAACTGCAATATCACGACGTGTCCAATATCCTTATAAAAGTGATCTACGGGTGAACAGAAGTATTAATGCTAAATTGAAACATCTGTATTCCGTAATACAAGAGATTTGATGTAGCAACATTCATGATTCGGGTGCTGCGATTAACATTTTTTGTCGCAGTGAGTCAAAATAATCAACCGAACGGTAGACAGATTATTGCGCTAAATTTTTCTTGTGGATGCTATTTAACAGCTTCTGTAACAGTTAGTAGCTGCACTACACAATACACAGTAATACTTATTTTTATTTTGACGATAGATTTTGGAACAGTTGCGGAGACACAGTTAAATACATCTTACATGACATGACGATGACCCGAGTGTGACCAACATCGTTTGTCAAAAACTGTGTATTTCATAACGCAGTTCGTGAAGTTTATTATATACATTTGTCCGTGCTGGACAGGTGCTGTTGCAACTGAGACGCCCCCTACTTTCCACAGTAGTAGATCGGCACACTGCGTGTAGTTACAGCAATTGTCAAAAATTTATAGCGCGTAAATACTGGTCGTATACGTGTTTGCTGGTTATCGTGGCTGTGTTATGAGTTATTCAGTTTTGAAATGGAAGCTGAAACCGAGTCAGGTTGGATTACACGTAGTGACCAGTGTTCCTACACCAAAATCGAACCCAACTGAAATTTACAACGCTTTGAGAGAGGTGTGTGGTGATAGTGTAGTTCGAATCGTAAGACAGTATCACAGTGGTATGCTCGTTTCCTCACTTTCGTGTACAGAATCATAACTGAGAAAATTTGCTGCCGGATGGGTTTCACCGATCCGAGATAAGGACAGAAACCGGGTCGCAGCAGAATTGCTTCAATGTTATCCACATCTACATGATTTCTCTGCATTTCACAATTAAGTGCTTGACAAAGGGCTCATCGGGTATCGTGTTCAAGCTAGTTCTCTACCGTTCCACTCTCGAAGAGCGCACGGGAAAACCGAACACTTGAATCTTTCTAAGCGAGCTCTGATTTCTCTTATTTTTATCATGATGGTGATTATTCCCTATGTAGGTGGGCCCCAACAGTATATTTTCGCACTCGAAGGAGAAGCTGGTTATTGAAATTTCGTGAAAAGATCCTGCCGCAACGAAAAACGTCTTTGTTTTAACGATTGCCACCCCAATTCACGTATCATGTCCGTGGCACTCACTCCCCTATCGCGGTAATACAAAACGAGCTGCCCTTCTTTGAACTTTTTCGATGTGCTACGTCAGTCCCATCTGAGGTGGATAACACACTGAACAACTGTGCTCCAGAATAGGGCGGACAAGCGTAGTGTAAGCTGTCTCTTTAGTAGACCTGTTGCACTCTCTAAGTGTCCTGCATATAAATCTAAGTGTTATGCATATAAATCGCAGTCTTTGGTTTGCTTTCCCCACAATATTATCTACACCTTTCCAATTTAAATTATTCGCCATTGTAATTGCCTTTAGATTTGTGTGGTTTATCCTGTAACCGAAATTTAGCGGGTCTCTTTTAGTAATACGTGTGGATGGCTTCACACTTACCGTAATTTAGAGTCAACTGGCAATTTTACAACCATACATATATCTTGTGTAAGTCATTTTGCAGTTGGGTTTGATCATCTGAGTTCCGACGCCAGCAATCAAATGTGGAACTGATGTTGATGTTTGCGTATGGTATGAATGGGGCTATAGCTACAAATAGTGCCCCAGAGGACTCTGTAACGGGCGCATAATACAAGCTGTTCTTGCAAAATATTTTGCGCCCGAAAATTCTCCAAAGATGGCCTGACATGCTTGCAGCTGGTGTCCTCATTTTGCGCGATAATACAAGATCGCATATTGCCTTACCAGTGAGAGAAACACTTTAGAAGTATGGGAGGGAAATACTGCCCCACCCACCATACAGTCTTGATATGAGCCCACCAGACTTTGATTTGTTTCCCAAAGTGAAGGAATAATTCCGTGAAAAACGTTTTGATATAATTGAAAGTTCGTGTGAGATGACTCGAATAATCAGACATTTCAATAATGATGGTGCCCTATAGGGAATACAGAAGTTGCCAAAAGCTTGGGAAGCTGTCATAATCAAGAATGGAGATTATAATGAAGGCCTCTAAAGCAATTTTGTAAAATAGATTATTTTCTTTAATACCTTCTTATAGTGTGCAGTACTTTTTGAAACGACCTTCGTATTAAAAATCGCAAGTTGATCCTATTCGCATCTTTTGATTGCAATCCTGCCTGTTACGCTCATTCATTTTGCGCAACTCTGTAGCGTTCCATTCCTAGAAACGCGAGTACGGTATCTTATTTGCAGTTTCGCTTTGTTTTCCAACAGCTATCGCAAGCCATTCCAACTGTGCCAATACACTTCGCGTGTAAACGATCCACATGTAGGAACTGAGTCAAGATTATCAATGCGGAATTAGAATTATTTTATTTTACTTATATTTTCCACAGGAAACAATATGATTCACAATTGCTTTTGAAAATTGTTTAAGACATTTAATATCAAGTCTACGTTTATTTTACACAAGTATAAAATTACAGATGTCAGTCTGCCCCAACAATATTCGAAGAACAGATAGAACGAGTCTCCTCGGAAGATCTTTCTGGCTGTACCACGGTTTTGTTGGTATGGCTGAACTGAAGTTCAAGTGAACCCCCTTCCCTGCTGCGGTACTTACCCTGGTGGTCCTATTGTTGGTATGTGGACGGATAAGAAATGAGGGGCTTGTCCGGGAAATTAAAGAAAGGCGTGTGTCGATAACACCGCTTAGAAGAGAGGACAGGATGATAGGTTGTGTTAAAACCTACACGGGGAATAACTTCCGTGGCAGCAGAGGGAACCGTAGAGAGCAAAAATTATAGAGAAATATAGACATTAGAATATATTCAACAAATAATTGAATACACTGGGTGCAAGTGCCACTCCAAGATGAAGAGATTAATACAGGAGAGATGTCGTGGCGTGCCGCATGAAACCAGTCAGGAGACTGATAGGGAAAAAGAGAACGGAACGTTGATCTACTGCTCCACATAGTTTGCATTGGCCTTTCAAAGTTTCTATTTCCTTCTGGACAAAGTTCATACGTTTCGGGGAACGCTCGCTTAAGAAAAGTTCGAATAAATTAGTGTTTCATATTTTTTGTCCCATGAATTACACCGTGGAAAACGATCTGCAGGACTATTATAACGTGAATATCTGTACACAGTTGCTACTCAGATGAAATATTTTTTTACATGGACGTTTTCAGACAGAAATTATATGTGAAATGAAATTAAAATTTCCTGAAGGTATCGTTTACTCAGTCATAAGTGTGTCAAGGAACTAGTTATTGACAACCAGTTTCAGTCTTAGAATAGAGTGTCACCAGATTCCTGTGGTATAGTGAAAGATTAAAAACTGAAAAGTATACGTGAATAATCGGCGAGGGTGATGAGTTCATTTATTGAGCTTTACGCTTTCAGTTAGCTTCACGATAATAGTATATGTGCCCGGGTTATTATCTAAGGAAGAATGTAAAACGAAGTCTAATAACTAAATATTCATATTTAAACTAAAGGTAATCTGTCTGTAGCAAACATGGACTAAAGATGTCTTATATAATGTAATGTGGTGGTTCATATGTACATTTTAGATTTTAATCTTTCAGTTTCATGCAGGAACTTGATGATGCTCCAATAAAATGCATTATCCATAATGAAAGAACTGACTTGTCTCTCTTTTTTCTTTTAGTATGTGTGAATATATATGTCGAGTCGTTCATAATGGACACAATTGATACGTCAGCATAAAAATTGCCTTTTGGTTCTCGTATCCACTATCCTTCACGTGCCGTCATTTTCGTTGATGCTTACGTACGCCAAACTGAATAAGTGGTAAATGTAGAAATGATGCAGACATGCATGTATATGCGCGTTTCACTTACAATGACTGGGTAATGATTTAACAGCCGAAATAGACGTTTTGTTAATCTCAGTAAATTATTAATTTTGACAAAAAGTTTTCAGCCTTGGTGGAATCATGATTTTTACCTTGGTATTATAGCGTCAAGTGGGATAATACGAAACGAAGAACATGAACAAAATTGTCATATAAACATTTAGAAGCAATTATTGTTCTTGTTGTTGTTGTGGTCTTCAGTCGTGAGACTGGTTTGATGCAGCTCTCCATGCTACTCTATCCTGTGCAAGCTTCTTCATCTCCCAGTACCTACTGCAGCCTACATCCTTCTGAATCGGCTTAGTGTGTTCATCTCTTGGTCTCCCTCTACGATTTTTACCCTCCACGCTGCCCTCCAGTACTAAATTTGTGATCCCTTGATGCCTCAAAACATGTCCCACCAACCGGTCCCTTCTTCTTGTCAAGTTGTGCAACAAACTCCTCTTCTCCTCAGTTCTATTCATTACCTCCTCATTAGTTATGTGATCTACCCATCTAATTTTCAGCATTCTTCTGTAGCACCACATTTCGAAAGCTTCTATTCTCTTCTTGTCCAAACTATTTATCGTCCGTGTTTCACTTCCATATATGGCTACACTCCATACAAATACTTTCAGAAACGACTTCCTGACACTTAAATCTATACTCGATGTTAACAAATTTCTCTTCTTCAGAAACTCTTTCCTTGCCATTGCCAGTCTACATTTTAATATCCTCTCTACTTCGACCATCATCAGTTATTTTGCTCCCCAAATAACAAAACTCCTTTACTACTTTAAGTGTCTCATTCCCTGATATAATTCCCTCAGCATCACCCGAGTTAACTCGACTACATTCCATTATCCTCGTTTTCCTTTTGTTGATGTTCATCTTACATCCTCCTTTTAAGACACTGCCCATTCCGTTCAACTGCTCTTCCAAGTCCTTCGCTGCCTCTGACAGAATTACAATGTCATCGGCGAACCTCAAAGTTTTTATTTCTTCTCCATGGATTTTAATACCTTCTCCGAATTTTTCTTTTGTTTCCTTTACTGTTTGCTCAATATACAGATTGAATAACATGGGGGATATGCTACAACCCTGTCTCATTCCCTTCCCAACCACTGCTTCCCTTTCATGCCCCTCGACTCTTATAACTGCCATCTGGTTTCTGTACGAATTGTAAATAGCCTTTCGCTCCCTGTATTTTACCCCTGCCATCTTCAGAATTTGAAAGAGAGTATTCCAGTCAACATTGTCAAAAGCTTTCTCTAAGTCTACAAATGCTAGAAACGTAGGTTTGCCTTCCCTTAATCTAGCTTCTAAGATAAGTCGTAGGGTCAGTATTGCCTCACGTGTTCCAACATTTCTACGGAATCCAAACTGATCTTCCCCGAGGTCGGCTTCTATCAGTTTTTCCATTCGTCTGTAAAGAATTCACGTTTGCAGCTGTGACTTATTAAACTGATAGTTCGGTAATTTTCACATCTGTCAACACCTGCTTTCTTTGGGATTGGAATTATTATATTCTTCTTGAAGTCTGTGGGTATTTCGCCTGTCTCATACATTTTGCTCACCAGATGGTAGAGTTTTGTCAGGACTGACTCTCCCAAGGCTGTCAGTAGTTCTAATGGAATGTTGTCTACTCCAGGGGCCTTGTTTCGACTCAGGTCTTTCAGTGCTCTGTCAAACTCTTCACGCAGTATCATAATATCGCAGAAAATTATGGCGATGGTATTGCATCCAGTCGTTAGGAGTGCCCCAGGGGAGTGTGATAGGACCGCTGTTGTTCTCTATACACACAAAATGATTTGGTGGACAGGGTGGCCAGCAGTCTGCGGTTGTTTGCTGATAATGCCGTGGTGTACGGTAACGTGTCGAAATTGTGGGACTGTAAGAAGACACCAGACGACTTCAAAATTTCCAGTTGGTATGATGAATGGCAGCTAGCCCTAAATGTGGAAAAATGTAAGTTAATGTGGATGAATAGGAAGAATCAACCTGTAATGCTTGGATACAGTATTATTAGTCTCCTGTTTGATACAGTCAAGTCGTTTAAATATCTGGGCGTTACGTTGCAAAGCGATATTTGGTGGCACGAGAATGTGAAAACTGTAGTTGGAAAGGCAAATGGCCGACTTCGGTTTATTGGGAGAATTTGAGGAAAGGGTGGTTCATCTGTAAAGGAGGCCGCATATGGGGCGCTGGTGTGACCTGTTCTCGAGTACTGTTCGAGTGTTTGGGATCCGTACCGGGTCGGATTGAAGGAAGACATCGAAGCAATTGAGAGGCGGGCTGCTAGATTTGTTACTGGTGGGTTCGAACGACACATGAATGTTACGGAGATGCTTCGGGAACTCAAATGGGAAACTCTGGACGGAAGGCGACGTTCTTTTCGAGAAACACTATTCAGAAAATTTAGAGAACTGGCATTTGAGCTGACTGCCGAACGATTCTACGCCGCCAACATACAGTGCCTGTAAGGACCGAGAAGTTAAGATACGAGAAATTAGGGCTCATACGGAAGCGTATAGATAGTCGTTTTCCCTCTGCCGGCCGCGATGGTTCAAAATGGCTCTGAGCACT
Source organism: Schistocerca nitens (assembly GCF_023898315.1). NCBI lineage: Eukaryota > Metazoa > Arthropoda > Insecta > Orthoptera > Acrididae > Schistocerca > Schistocerca nitens. The sequence continues at coordinate 361,643,052 of NC_064621.1, forward strand.
ATGGGACTCAACTGCTGAGGTCGTTAGTCCCCTAGAACTTAGAACTAGTTAAACCTAACTAACCTAAGGACATCACAAACATCCATGCCCGAGGCAGGATTCGAACCTGCGACCGTAGCGGTCTTGCGGTTCCAGACTGCAGCGCCTTTAACCGCACGGCCACTTCGGCCGGCCCGGCCGTGATGGCCGAGCGGTTCTAGGCGCTTCAGTCCGGAACCGCGCGATTGCTACGGTCGCAGGTTCGAATCCTGCCTCGGGCATGTATGTGTGTGATGTCCTTAGGTCAGTTAGGTTTAAGTAGTTCTAAGTCTAGGGGACTGATGACCTCAGATGTTTAAGTCCCATAGTGCTCACAGCCATTTGAACCATTTGTAACTGATATCTGGAAATGAAGAGAAACACGAACTCATGATGGGTCGCATTAGACCAGTCAGAAAACCGATGATCAACAAGAAAGACGTACATCTGCATAACAATCTATTACAACCAACCTCTCGGGAGCAGTGCAGGGAATTGTGGTAAGGTGAGCAGTGAAATCCACAGCGCATCATCGCGTATGTGCCCTGTTTCCTGCATGCCGTTCATCATATCTAGACGTCATATGATGCGCTCGGCCGCGGAAAGCAAGGAATCAAGCGGACCCTGCACCAACGCGGGACGCAAGCTAGGGGGGGAAAAACAGAGAAAAACATTGGAGCGCTGTAGGAAGCGCGGGGCTGGTACCAGTCCATCATGTAGGCATCGACTGCTATCATTAACTAATGGCAGTGACATGGTGCATGTGTGTGTGCGTGCGCGCGCGCGTGCGCCGAGCGGCTGTGAATTTGATAACGTAGGAAACGAGAAAGTGGGGTGCAGTGTGAATTTAGTGAATCGCTGCAGCGTATATTAATACGAAACTTTGATAACGGCATCGCTGCCAGCGCCGTTGGATCACCAGTTGCTGAAAGCTCTAACGACCGGCTCCCCACAACACAATCCAAGGCATGAGCGGTGGAGGGGAGGGGGACGCAGGCGTGAAAAAGCAAGAGCTGTCGCGACACGGGCCACGCCGCCCTAATCCCCCATCAGCCTCCCCTTGTTTATTAAGACAGCCGGGCAGGGGTAGGGGTGCCTCCGCTCTCGGCGTGCGTCGCCGTGGGCGCAGCATTAATCGTAGCCTGCTGGCACATGTACCGCGTCACTGGCCGATCCGTCAGGGACCTCGTGTCTCGGGTGTGAGCATCGTACGCTACGCAGACCTAGCGTATGGTTTGTCAACACAGCTGGGTTTTTTGATTCTTAGACTGTGTCATGTAGCTGTCCGGGTTGTGCTGCAGTGATCAGATTTTCTGTCTAGCTCTCTCTGAAGCTCATTTTCGTTCTGAACATGTGAAACAGTGAGCAAGTCCTCTGGAAAAATACTTAGGAGGAAAAGAGGTTTTAGATAATAAATTATCAAGTAAAACGTACCCCGCACCTATTAGTGGACATCCTTCATGACTGCTTGAACTCTGCTGGACACTTTTAAGGAAGTGTCAGAACGTCTGTGGAGTAATGGCAGCCCTTTCTTCCTCAAGAACCGATACCTGAGATGATACTACTGTTTTTTGACACAGGGGTCTGGAGCGAAGTCGACGTTCACAAAAAGCTGTTCCATTGGTTTCACGTCGGAACTCTGGGCAGGTCAGTCCATTTCAGGAATTTTATTGTCCACAAGCCAATGCTTCATAGATGATGCATCATGACAGGTTGCATTGTCGATGATACAGTCATCGTCTCCGAATTGTTCCTCTGCCGTTGACAGTACACGATACTGTAAAACGTGTTCATATCCTTCCACATTAGGGGTTTACTTAAGCGCAGTAAGAAAACTACACCCTATCTACGGAAAACACCTTCTCCCCGTACCTCACTATTGGCGTTGCACATCGTCATTTTCTTTGGGCCTTTGTCCCGCTTTAACGCGGGATCGGCCGAGTTACTATGGATTTGGCTGTGTTAATGTCAGAGGGTGGCCGGATGCCCTTCCTGTCGCCACCCCGTACCCCCTGGGATGGAATTAGTGTACCCCGGCTGCCTGCGTCTAGTGTAAGCCATGAAATAGTGCGAACGGTTTCAGATGTCTGCAAGTCGTGTAACTGAGGCGGGACGTGGGGACCAACTCGGTATTCTCCTAGTGGGATGTGGAAAACCGCCTAAAAACCACATCCAGGCTGGCCGGCACACCGGCCCTCGCCGTTAATCCATCGGGCGGATTCGATCCGGGGCCGACGCGCCTACCAGAGTCCAGGAAGCAGCGCGTTAGCGCCCTCGGCCAACCTGGCGGGTTACTATTGGCGTTATACATGGTGACAGATAACATTCTTCAGGCATTCGGCAGACCTGAATCTTTCCATCCGATTGCCACACGGTATAGATTGAATCATCACTCCTAATCACCAGTGGCGTCACTCCATATACCCCATCAAATGTCATATATGATTGACTGAAAAAAGGGTTGGGTTATGAGAAGGTGCTCGACCATTGTACTTCCTACTCCCAGTCATCGTACCAGCTGGATTGCTGGTAGCACTTGTGACTAACGACTGATCAATCCGCTAATTTCATGCGATTTTTTGCAACCAATCTTCGCAGTGCTCGTCGGTCCCTGCCCGTCATTACTTGAGCTCTGCTTGCTCATAGTTTAGGTGCGGTTATTCCTTCGCGTTTCCACGTTACAATCACATCACCAGCAGTCGACTCGGATGATGGATTTATTACTCGGGTGACATCCAGTCGACGTTCGGAAGTCAATCAGCTCTCCTGACTGACCCCATTCTGCTGTTGCTGCTTCTCCACTGACAACAAAGTACTTGTCGAGTCCTTATATAGTGCCGGGTCTGCCTCTCGTGACATCTAGTGATCAGTTTCGTATTACATAGGCGTATCCGGATGCTCCTCATCAGACACTGATGAGGAAGGTTTTGAAGCCTGACTTTTACTTGCGAAATAACGTTGACGGAGGACATAAAAAAAGTTCAAAGAAGGGCAACTCGTTTTGTATTATCACGAAACAGGGGAGAGAGTGTCACGCATATAATCATTGAGCTGAGGTAGCACTCATTGAAACGAAAGCGTTTTTCGCTGCGCCGAGTTCCTTTCACGAAATTTCAGTCACTAATTTTTTCCTCCGTATGCCAAAATATTTTATTGGCTCCAATCTACATGGTGAGATATGACTATTATGATAATAGAAAAGAAATCAGGGCTCAAAGGGAAAGATTTAGATGTTATTTTTACCCACGTACTATTCCAGAGTGGAAGTATTTAGAAATCGTCTGAAGTTGGTTTTATGAACCACCTGCCAATGTATTGCGGAGTAACCGTGTACATGTTGTAGACGTAGGTGTATTTGGCCTTAGAACCTCCGATCTGAGAAGTGGTGTCATACAGAACGGTGGTAACTAACGTTTCATCCCTCTCTGTGGGTAACAGCTTCAGAGGTGATAATTATTGCGTGTTGCTAAACAGCCTTGTGCATTTCTGTGAATGGATGCCATTTAGACGACGTGGGTATCCCTAACCTACAGAGAACGGAACATGTTTTAACGGGAAATCCGAACCATGTGTCGATTTTGGCGAATCTTCACACCATTGTGAGGTGAAGGCTTACATTTATGAGGTCCCATCAGGATTATATCCCGCTAATTTTCGGTTTTCAGGCAGGCGCCTTATCGCTGGACCATCGGGCCGTACAATCTAGAGATACGAAAAACTGGCAACTTCGTAGACAGTGAAGGCGCCACGAATTTATGCGAACCAGTTATATATAAGAACAGCTCACTTGCCTACGGTTCGCTTTTATGAAATATTGATACTTTAAAAAGAGAAAGTGGCGATTCTTCTGGAAAACTTGAAATTCCCAGGGATTTACATTTTACTTAGGGAATTCAGGGAAACCTTAGGGAATTTCCGGAATTTCATAAAATGTCAAGAAATTCTGAGATTTTAATCTAGCGCTGAAATTGAATTTTACCGAATTTTGCAAATCATAAATTTTAAAATACTTAATATTTCATAGTGTGTTAAGTATATGAATATTATTCTATACAAATTATCGATGTTTAAAAACTGCTGTTAAACTACTGTTTATTGCTAGTATATGGTTCATGAGAGAAAAATAGTTCAAATGGCTCTAAGCACTATGGGACTTAACATCTTAGGTCATCAGTCCCCTACACTTAGAACTACTTAAACCTAACTAACCTAAGGACATCACTCACAGCCAAGCCCGAGGCAGGACTCGAACCTGCGACCGTAGCAGCAGCGCGGTTCCGGACTGAAGCGCCTAGAACCGCTCGACCACAGCGGCTGGCATGAGAGAAAAGAAAATTATTATAGTGGTATGCTGCCCCCCCCCCTCCCCGCTCACAGTTAATTTATCAGGAGCTTCTTGATACTGTATTCCTGCTCACACTTGGAATTCACAGGGAATTTATTTTTTCCGTGTTTGAATAGCCATCCTGGGAAAAAAAAAAACCGGAACACAGTCGTCATCAACTTGTAGAATTAGAGAACATATCCATTTGGTGGGACTGGTATAAAAACAAAATTTTGAGAATTTCAAGGCACCACACACGTAGAAGGGAGGAAAATTGAAGGATCAGTATCCCGTCGACTTCGGCGTCAGTAGAGACGGGCCACGAGCTCGGATTGCTTCAAGGATGGGGAAGGAAATTGGCCTCGACCTTTCAAAGGAACCATTCGAGTAATTACCGGGAGAGAGTTACGGGAATGACGGAAAACCTAAATCTGGATGGCTGGAAGCGACTTTGAACAGTGGTCCAGTGCGCCGCCATGCTCGCTCACACTCGTGGGGGAAACACTGCCGCCGTTACATCAGTTTCGAATCTCCTAAAATACAGTGTTTTCTGTCAAATAACAATAGGATTACGTCGATTGCTATCTATGAGTGTTGTTTCATAACACGACAGTTTGATGTCCCATTCTGAGCGCGGTGTGGTTGGACTCAGAGACGATCTGCGTTTGCAGTGCGTACCTCGTACATTAGACTGATTGGACTTCCCTTCCCAGTGATGTTGGAGAGGGGCTGCGAGGAAGGATGTGACGCTCCAGTAGAGATTTATCACTCGCTTTGCAGAGAAAGAAAATAACGCTCGTGCGCTATGTAAGCAATGGTACACTTCATCGGAATGGAGTATGTCAGTTCGATGTAATTTTTCACCACCATGGCACCCTAAGTGAATATCAAAGGTTGTCATTTCCTTCTGCCTGGTAAGAGTCATATTTTTATATTTATTTAAGGACTGCCGCGTAAATGATGACCAGGCATTTAGTAATTTCTAGGGTTGCAATAAGACTGTGCAGATGAACTGCCGTTAGAGTTGAACATCGATTACCAGGAACAACTGTGCATGGGAGATATTCGGATAACACAATTTTTGTGTAACCAAACATTTATGAAAGCATATTGTACCGATTTCCGTAGGCATATGAAATACAGAGACACTGAGCTAAACACAAAACACGAATCTTGTATCCCATTGTTACTAGAGAGATCTTAGTTAAGTTGCACAGTATTATGTAAGGCCAAGCAATTTTTATTGAATGCTTCACTGTGCTTCAAAGTGACACAGGTACATGACACTATCTTCCAACCAAGTCACCAAGTCTCTGTAATCAAAGGTTGGAACATTTTACTAATCTTCTGTTCCTCGGCAAAACTTCTTTCCCCAGGTGTTCTTCCAGCTTGCCCACAAAGTGGAAGACGCGTGATGCAAGATGGCGGATCAGCATCAACGTGTCTGTGCGAGCTTGGTCAATTGTTAGCAACATTTCACTGTGGCTAGACGCGACATGGGGTTGGCAACAATGAAACTTGTCTGAATCTGCACGGCGGAGGCGGGAGTCTTCGATCCAGCTCTTACCAGTTTGCATTGGTAAAAGTTCGAAATTTCTCATTATGTTGTGTCTAGACCATACAGCCTAGACACAGTGCTGTAGCCGATAGGGCACGCAAGGCTAACGCAGACGGGCGTGAAGTCTGGAACATGAGAACTTATAAATGAATAAGAAGAAAAGTACGTAGATGCTTGTTACTTAACTTTTAATTAGTCCTTGGAATACATCTCTCTTGAATATTAGTAAGCTATAGGCACTGATACAAATGGCGTCTTGCTAGGTGGTCGCCAGTTAACTTAGCAGAGGGCTATTCTACTGTCTATCTCTCGGCAAATGAGAGCAAGGCTTAGCACGTCCAATCGCTAGCTATGTTGTCCGTACAACTGGGGGCGAGGTCTCCTCAGTCTCTCGAGACCTGCCTTGTGGTGGCGCTAGGTTTGCAATCCCACAGTGGCGACACGCGGGTCCGACATGTACTACAGGACCGCGGCCGATTTAAGTTACCACCTAGCAAGTGTGGTGTCTAGCGGTGACACCACACATTATATGCATGGATTTCGGACTTTTACCACACCGGGACGGTAAATCTTACGTTTCATCGGTTAATTCTAGGATTTACCAATTATCTTACTTTTACAGTAACACATATACTTCCAGATTTCACGGTGAGTCTGTGTGCAGTTTAGACGTTTTGCACAGAAGAATCGTAGTGTTCCGAATATTTCTCATTTTAAGAGCTTTTTAAAAAATCAAAGGGACGTTTTATTGTTTGCCTTTGCCTATTTACCTGCATGAACTGTGTGTAAACTGCATTATTTAAATCTTGTTTTTCTGCAATTTTGTTTGCTATTTTTGTGGAAGCTAAAACCATAACTGTTAAGTACACTCATATTTTTTAATGTCATCACTGTTCTTTTTAATATCCGGTATTGTTCCATTTCCGACTTCATATTCCCGAGCTACGTTTCATGTACTAGCACCTTTCTTTAACAGGTTTATTATTTTATGTTCAGCAGATACATTAAGAGCAACGTGTTTACATTTAGTCGCCATTGTGAACTGTTTAACAGCAGAGTGGTCTGCCACCAGGAAGAATCAGATGTTGACACCTGTAACGGGACATCCTCCTCTAGCACTACTTTTCCTTTACAGTGGTTGTCGATACCAGTATTATTTTTCGAATTTTGAGCAGGTCAGCATTATCTCAGCTGCTTATCTGAAAACTTTCATATACACAGTTGTTATATTTCAAGCTAAAATTTATGAAAAGGAATTACTTTATTTTGGATGTTATAATTGATAAATACTAGTTCTGGATGTACAGTTAAAATTACTTTTTTTTTAGAAACATTTGAAATTACGAATTATTTGACACACTTAAAATTTCTATTACTAATTACGCAATCTACACCTGTCTACTACGTTTATTTCTGGATTGTCCGCAGCTCGTGGTCTTGCGGTAGCGTTCTCTCTTGCCGCGCACGGGGTCCCGGGTTCGATTCCCGGCGGGGTTAGGGATTTTTCTCTGCTTCGAGATGACTGGGTGTTGTGTGTCTTTCATCATCATTTCATCATCATTTACTCACAAGTCACCGAAGTGGCGTCAGCGAAAAAGGAGTTGCATTACGGCGGCCGAACAACCCCGCATGGGGTCTCCCGGCCAACAATGCCATACGATCATTTCATTTCATTTCTGGATTCATTTGTGAAATAATAATCGAAATTAATAGAAATTGATGTGTCAAGAAAAATTGTAAACCCTTTGGGATACGGTCATTACCGCAGAGTGTAGTAGTAGTAGTAAGCATGCCTCTGACGTAATCGGACGTATTTTTGTATCTTGGACGAACAATGTAATTTCGGCTTTGTTAATGTGAAAATTCAAAAGACTGTATGATATACTAAAATGTGACGAAATATGTTAACGTAGCAATAATTCTGCAACAACAATCTTCAAACTTATTTAGATCAATTCAACCATGAGAATTTCAGCTTCAAGAGTCAGACCCCTAGACAAGAAAAACTGGAGCCAACTATACACGTAAAGCGAAGCAAGCTAGAAAGTTGATTGTAATTTTCGCTCCTCTCAAATTTTTCACAAAAGACTTTGCTTATTGTGGATAATAACTGGAATTAGAGAGGAGAGGGGAGATTACACACCGAACAGCGACATTGACGGTTGTCAGGAGGCAGAAAACGCCGAACTGGCCAGTGCCAGCGGAACTTCCACGTGGGGTGGGTGCAAATTTGAATTTACCGATTGGAACGCTTTCGCTTAACCGATCTTTCGCGTGATCGGTATTAGCTAATCGATGCTCTGCTGAATTCTACATTCCGATGGATATCTTCACACGTAACACATATACAGTATCGCCGAGCTGGTGCTTTACAGTATGATTCTCGACCTACAAATGTCGGAAGTAGTGACGTTTATTGTCCGTCTTGCAGACGGTATCCAAGAACAACGACCAGGAAGACCGCGTGAAGTGGTGTTACTTCACGATAACGCCCACCCGCATTCTGCTAGACTGACAAAAAACACTATATAGGCGTTGGGTTGGGAAGTCATTCCGCACCCACCTTAGTCACCGATCTTGCGTCGTCAGATTTTCACCTTTCCCGCTCTCTGTCGAATAACCTCCAAGGAACTTCACAGTCTGGAACCGCGCGACCGCTACGGTCGCAGGTTCGAACTCTGCCTCGGGCATGGATGTGTGTGATGTCCTTAGGTTAGTTAGGTTTAAGTAGTTCTAAGTTCTAGGGGACTGATGACCACAGCAGTTAAGTCCCATAGTGCTCAGAGCCATTTGAACCATTTTTTGAACCAAGGAACTTCTTTTCGCGTGAAAATACTCTCCAATCATGGCTCGAAAAGTTATTCGCCTCAAAACCAGATTTCTACATTTGCGAAACCGAGAAGTTACCCCAGCGTTGGCAGACTTGTAAATAGCGAAGGAAATCATATTATTGATGACTGAATTCTCTGTTATGTTCTGTTGTCTGTTGTCTTTAATAAACTCATGGAAATACGCTACGAACATACATTAAATGTGTTTATCACGGAAACCATTCGGAATAGACATATGTCCATGTGACTTCCTTTTGTACAGAATTACTATCACCGCTAAAAGCATGTACCTTTCCTCCTGACCATCTCTGTATCCGGGGTGATTTTTTTCCACCGTGTACAAACTCTAGGGATTGGTCGATGAGAGAGGATACGAAACAAAATCTAATGAACTTTGTAACCTCCCCGTGAGAAATAATAAATAAAAGTCAATGATAATGAAAATGTGCCAAATGTTGTCTTCCCACAAAAGTGAAAAATAAAAATGAGCCAAGCGTAACCTCCTTGCAAAATTAAAGAATAATAATGGCCCAAATGTAAACTCCCCACAAAATTAACGTTAAGATGATTGCTCATTAAACCCACAATAACATTAATTAAATAATGAACCATGAACTGAATGTAAAAACTCAACAGCAATAATTAAACCTGACAAATTTTATAAGGACAGCAGCGCTGTCCTACGGCCCTGTGAAATAATTAAACCAAAATTCTTACCTCAGTAAAACTGCATCTATATCTGCTCTTATTTTTCGGCATAGCTTCGTGCAATGCTGGCTTATATTTAATTTTGATTCTTGGAGGGAATGCATAGGAAATATTATTTAGCTTGAAATGAATCTTTTTCTTTAAATGAGTTACTTTATAAAAAATTATTATTGGGGCATCATTTTGAACAAATTAATTACAATTAACATACGTTATTAGCTGAGCGCAATGCTGCTTCATTACCTTCTACAATAATATACATATCGTCCACCACATTCCTGACCAGACTCGTGGGCAGAGCACACCGCGGACGCATGCCGACTCGCTACACACTAGCACTGACTGAGTACAACTATCCAACTGTCTACTCCCTCTGCCGACTCGCCACACACAACAAAACGCTCGCGCGGTCAAGCGCAGACTAGCCACGATAAATAACTCTCTGGTCAGAGATTCTGTCATGCCTCGCCATCGCTGGTAATGAATACATATGAAACGTACGCGTTTCAACTTAAGTCCGGAAATACATCGTTTCCATGCTAGAGACCATTTGTTCAATCATACATTGTTACAGTCTGCCGTCAAATACGCGCTGTACCATGCAGGCGCAGTTACAGTATGTGATGAAAATGCTTACGCTCAACAAATGCGTGCACGCGCCGTAACATGTTATATCTCACACGTTCACATCGGCTAGGCTGCATCTGAACAGTGTCAGACGCAGCACGAATATGCTCCTCCATTGTATCCACATCTGGAATGAACTCTGCATACACGATACTTCTGAGATGGCCCCATAACCGGAAACTGCACGGGTTGAGATCCAAATGGCTCTGAGCACTATGGGACTTAACATCTGAGGTCATCAGTCCCCTAGAACTTAGAACTACTTAAACCTAACTAACCTAAGGACATCACACACATCCATGCCCGAGGCAGGATTCGAACCTGCGATCGTAGTGGTCGCGCGGTTCCAGACTGTAGCGCCTAGAACCGCTCGGCCACCTCGGCCGGCCGGTTGAGATCCGTTGAACGAGCAGGCCATGCAACTGGACCTCCTCGTCCGATACACCGACCAGGGAAGACACGATTATGATGCGTCCAGAAGTTAACGGCAGAGTGGGCTGGAGCACCACCATGTAGCGGCCACATAACCCTTCGAATCATCAGTGGTACTTCTACTCGGAAGGGAGGCAAAGTCACCCGCAAGAATCACCGATAGTTCTATCCTGTTCGGCGACGTGGAAGGACGACTGTTCCCAAAATACGGTCGCCAGTTATCCCGGCCCACATATTCTTGCTGCACCGATGCTGATGATTCGCTGGGGGTTCTACACATTATCCCACAGGTGACTGTTATGAAAGTTGGAGATACCATTCCCTGTAATGGTTGCCTCATCTGAAAATAGGGTGGATGACACAAATCCCGGAATCGTAGTTGCCTGGTGAAAAAACCAGCGACGAAACTGCTCCCGATGAGGAAAGTCTGTCGCTAGTAATCACTGCACACGCTGTAAGTAATAAGGGTAGTAAAAATTGATAAGGGTAGTAACAATTCTCATGGAGGGTGTTCCACACGGTCGTCTGGCTTACCCTGTATTGGCGGGCCAACTGGCTGTTACTGACAAGGCGATCGCCTTCCACAGTGTTATTCACGTTTTCTTCCAAGTCTGGTGTCCGAATATTTCGGGTACGTCCTTCAGGACTTCCTGCTTCTTGAAACGACCCTGTGTCAGAAAAACGGCGAAACACTGTTGCAAACACTGAATGCTGTGGTTGCTGTCTGCGGGGATTGGTCTCCTGATACAGCCTTGCTGCCCGTCGCCCGTTACCATGCCTTTCCGTAAGCAAATACCATGGCGGCAAGCTCTCGATTCGAGTACGGAACCATTGTGTACAACGCTGAATCACATCCACTACAAGGCGAGTCAGCGATAGAAGTGAATCACACACAGCGTTACCAATGACTATGGCAGGAGACGACGCTATGGCGTGACGTATGATGAAAGTAGGAGGAAACATGGATACTGTAACTGTGGCCGCATTGTACAGCGCGTATTAGACCGCAGTCTTTGTAACAAAGTATGATTGAATAAATGGTCATTAGCATAGAAGACAAGCATTTCCGGCCATAAGTTCATTAGACCTTTTTTGTTACGTATCGTCTCATGAAATGAAATGAAATGGCTCTGAGCACTATGGGACTTAACTTCTGAGGTCATCAGTCCCCCAGAACTTAGAACTACTTAAACCTAAGTATCCTAAGGGCATCACACACATCCATGCCCGAGGCAGAATTCGAACCTGCGACCGTAGCAGTCGCGCTGTTCCCGGCTGTAGCGCCTAGAACCGCTCGGCCACTCCGGCCGGCACGTATCGTCTCATCGATCAATCCCTAGAGTTTGTACACGTTGGAAAAAATCACACTGCGTTGGGCGCCTATAAGATCCCCCCCCCCCACCCACCACCCAAAAAAAAAAATCACACTGTATTAAATGCGTACGATTACTCACTGCGCACAGTGCCTAGATCCCTTTGCGTTTTCCACTTCAGTCCGTGCCTTACTTCCCAGGCCTTCCTGGCATTTCCCAGGTTGCGTCTCCCTGTTTCTCGCTGAGCAGTCCCCAAGTTTTTAAATTTATTTTTGTACTGCTCTATGACAAATAAAACTCCAGGCTGCTGACAAGCCAATTTTTTTCAACTGCCCAAAAATACAAACTCACAACCGGTTATCTAGCTTGATTGTTAATTTGTACTATTTTCTTTTTGATTTGTTGATTATGCGTTATTGAATTTCAGCTATACACCGATCTTGCTCAAAGAAATTCTTACATTGCTTGTTCATCTGCATGTGCTTTACTACCTTGCAATTCACACCTAAGTGTTTGGCAGAGGGCTCATAGTCCCACTTTCAGACTACTTCTTAACCGTCTAGCCGGCCGCGGTGGACTCGCGGTTCTAGGCGCTCAGTCCGGAACCGCGCGACTCCTACGGTCGCAGGTTCGAATCCTGCCTCGGGCATGGGTATGTGTGATGTCCTTAGGTTAGTTAGGTTTAAGTAGTTCTAAGTTCTAGGGGACTGATGACCACAGATGTTAAGTCCCATGGTGCTCAGAGCCATTTGAACCTTTTTTTTTTTTTTTTTTTTTTTTTTAACCGTCTCACTCTCGAATTTCACGTGGTAACAATTAAAACCTAAATCTTTCTGTGCAACCTCTAATTTCTCCTTTATCACGATGGTAGTTCCTGTAATGGAGGTGGGAGTCAACAAAATATTTTCGCTTTCAGAGGAAAAAGCTGATTATTCAAATTTCGTGAAATATGTCACCGTAAAGAAAAACGTCTTCGTTTTAGTGACTGCCGCCCCAACTCCCTAATCACATCCGTGACGCTCTCCACCCTATTTATGATATATAACGAGCTGCCCTTCTTTGAACTTTTTCTTTATCCTCCGTCAATTCTATGTGGGAGGGACACCATGGAGCGCAGAAATAATCCAGAACTAGACGGACAAGCGTAGTGTAGGCAATGTCTTTAGTAAAGTTCTTGAAGTTCGTTTGAAGCAAATGCAAACTGTTCGATGTACTTCGCAAAACTTAGATTGTCCAGGGGTGTTGCATTAATTTGTACCTTAAATAAGTCAAGAAAGTTTCCTTATACGATAGAAGCGTGTGCCGAATTAAGACGCAGAGCAGCCATGTCTTGAGCAGGAAGTTTTCTATACCTATCAGTGAACATCCGATTCTGTAATCTGTCGAAATCCCGTATATAAAACAGCATTAAACATATGATTACAAATGAGTTAATGTGTCAAATATTTGACGTTAAGCACGTAAACGATAAAAAGTTTGGAGAACGTTTGCTATTATGCTTGAAGTTTGTTGGAAGCCGCTAAGTCGTCTCATTATGAAACACCGGATGAATACAGTCTGGGTAGTTTTGCGCTCCACCGTAAGCAAAAGCAAGTTTTTGACTGATCTCCACGTTTATGCCGTCATAGCTCCTGAACTATGTGTGTTAGGCTGACATAATTTTGCAGATACATTCAGTGATATATATGTAGAAGCTGTCCGCAAAGTGTATTGCGAATGGAGTTGGTAGAAAGGAGTAAAAGTACCAACAGCGAGATTCGATCCACAGACCTTGCGCTTATTAAACTAAGAGCTTACTCTTTCGGCTGCGGAATCCATGAATGTTATCCACCAATGCGCAGTATAGAAACATGGCAAAATTTTCAAACTCTATGTTACGTTTTAACGCTAGAACAGCAGAAATGTAGTGAGCGATAAACTTTTTCTGCTCATTGCTTTGTGGAGTGTGTTAGAGAGAAACATTTTCGTAAATGTTTGAATTTATGTAAGGTTTGTTGAAAGTCGATAAATGCTCTCATTCCCAAATACTGGATGAATATAGTCTAGATAATTTGCGCGCTGTGAGTTGGGCTGCATCAAGACAAACGCACAGTGTCTAACTGTAATATTTGTCTTACTGTTTTCAGTCTTCAATATAACATTATACCTCTTAATGAGTAGACTGTGACAGCTTTTTAAATTTTTAAAGTCGATTAATAATCAAATTTTTGTTGTACGCTAGGACCTCAAAACGAAATTGTGTAATGATGAAGAACTGTCTATGAATGTAAATCAAGTTTGTTTAGCAACAGACACATTGAAAAAACCATGCACATGCAAAAATTCGGCATGTCGCAATTATTATTGTTTTCCATGTTTCTATGATCAGTATCTTCCTGATTCGTGCAGTACTAAATAGGGCTACACATTATACCCGTTAAAAGTGTAGACAGTACAATATAAATAAAATGAGTACAGTGATTTGATTGAATGTTCTTGTGTATCTTTTTTTTTTTTTAATTCCAATCTTATTACGAAATTTTTTCTCCTTTTTTAGGATAAAGATTATGAAAACAATAAATGAATCATTAAATACTGATAATTTGTACAGGAATAATTAACATGTTCTTAGAATTAATCGGGAATGAAAAAAATAACAAAATAATTGCCGGTAGGGAGATTCGTTGCAGAGACTTCAAGCTTTTGAAATCGCGTGCTTATTCGCTCGGGTTCGCCTCCTTGAATACTAACGACCATACAAAGTATGTAAGCACGTGTAAAATTTTCAAACTCGATTACCTCGAAAATGATTGAGTTACGTCTTCTTGTTTACATACGTTGAAGTCAGTCGTGCCCTACACAACCGGTCAGTATGAATCAAATCGGTCAGGGGATGTTCGTGCCATCCCCTTGTTAGTAAGACGCTAGGGCGTAACGCCTCCGAATGTTTTATGTGAAAACTATTAATTTTTTTTTTAAATGAAGCAAGCGTTATTAACATTCTACATCTTTATTCTTCGTGTCCACGTATTTATTTCTCAACACAGGCGATGAACGAATTTCTCCCAGCGAGAGATAGCTTCTTTGATACCGCCACTGTACAATGTTTGTTGATGTGGCCACAACGTTACCTCTGCAAGCACCGCTTCATCACTATCAACGTGAAGATCTCGAAGGTGTTCTTTAAGTTTGGAAAACAGGTGAAAATCTGATGCGGCCAAGTCGGGACGGCATGGGGGATGATGGGTGACAGTGAACCCAAAGCATCGGATTGCTGCAGATGTTGCAGCGCTCGAGTGTGGTCTGGCATTAACATACTAAAGGAGAGTGTGCTCCATGTGTGTACAAACTCTTCGAATTCGAAACTCGATTACAGCACACTGTTTCTAACGCACCGACATAGTTACGTTACACACTGCCATGTTACAGACTACAATTCGGAACGCTCAAGTGGCAGAGGGCTGCAAACCAACTCGATTATACTGATTTGTACCTGCAAGCATCGAGTCATCACCCATCGCAAACCATGAGTTTGCTTAAAACACTTGTTCATAGAGCTCATACTGTCTCAGATCTAGATAGCTTATCTTAAGAACTCGCCCATCTAAAGACATTATTCAGCGAAAATGGGTATTCCATCCGGCAGATTAACAGGGCACTAACAGTTAAAACTAAGAAGCAGGAAGTGAATAAAGAGGAGAACATGCCGGAACAATCTTTAGCTTTCCTTCCTTTCGTTGGCAAGACTTCGTTTAAAATAGCAAGAATCCTCCGAAAATTCCAGGTAAAAGTGGTTTTCTGCCCACCATCGAAGATTGCGGACCTTGTGGGATCAGTTAAGGACAATCTGTTACTACGAAAGGCCGGAATTTACAAGATACCGTGCCAATGTGGTATGGCTTACATAGGTCAAACCACACGCACCGTGAAATAACGCTGCACTGAACATCAACGTTACACCCGCCTTTTGCAGCCAAGCAAGTCCGCTATTGCTGAACATTGTATTTCTACTGGACATTCAATGGAGTATGAGAAAACAATGATTTTGTCCACAGCAACGTCTTTCTGGGACTCCATTATTAAAGAATCCGTAGAAATACGACTGGCGGAAAATCTGTTAAACCGTGACAGCGTCTACCAGCTGGACAGTGCATGGAATCCCATCATCTCCACGATTTGCTCAAATCGAAGACGACAGAGTGCGTCGATGGCCGTGGCAAACAGCAACGCAAAGGGCGACTGAGTTCCGCTATACCACCAGCGAGGGCGCTGCCGACGGGCAGTGTTGGTTCAACTATCAAGTTTTCGACGCATGCGCAGAATAGTTACAGTACGCTATATATTGCGGAGCGGAGGACGTTATCGCCAGTCTGCGACGGCTCACCTGAAGATGACTGGCAGGTGCCCAGTTGAAATATCGTGCGAAGTATTGAACGACCGGCTGCAAGCCCGAAATTTGTTTGAACAGTCAATTCGCCGGGAAAATTTTAAAATTCACATTGGAAGCGTTATTCGTCATCGCCATACTGGCGTATCACCCGTCGTGATGGTATGGGGTGCCATTGGTTACACGTCTCGGTCACTTTGAACAGTAGACGTTACATTTCAGATGTATTACGACCCGTGGCTCTATCCTTCATTCGATCCCTGCGAAAGCCTACATTTCAGCAGGATAATGCACGACCACATGTTGCAGGTCCTGTACGGGCCTTTCTGGATGCAGAAAATGTTCGACTGCTGCCCTGGCCAGCACATTCTCCAGATCTCTTACCAATTGAAAACGTCTGGTCAATGGTGGCCGAGCCACTGGCTCGTCACACTACGCCAGTCACTACTCTTGATGAACTGTGGTATCGTGTTGAAGCTGCATGGGCACCTGTAACTGTACACGCCATCCAAGTTCTGTTTGACTCAATGCCCAGGCGTATCAAGGCCGTTATTACGGCCAGAGGTGCTTGTTGTGGGTACTGATTTCTCAGGATCTATGCACCCAAATTATGTGAAAATGTAATCACATGTCAGTTCTAGTATAATATATTTGTCCAATGAATACCCGTTTATCATCTGCATTTCTTCTTGGTGTAGCAATTTTAATGGCCAATAGTGTAGTAACGTTTGTTTTAAGTAAAAAGCTTTAAGAGTTTTCGCATAAGAAATTCGGAGTCGTTATTTTTCAGTACGCCCCCGTAGGTGGACTCTACTGCCTTGTCTGTCTTTGCTTACATATTATTGCAAATGACACAGAGCCGCAGCTGCCTACGCTTAGCGAGAGGTCGCCTTAATAACTGAGGCGGTGTGTGTAGCCCCCAGCTGCCGCGGCGGAAATGATGGCGCCTCCTCCTGTGCGGCCAGGAGGCGCCATTAGCGGCCGTGAGTGGAGCGCCCTACCCTACCCCACCCCACCCCACCCCACCCAACCCCCACCACTTGTTTATTGTTGACGCTCCACAAAGGCCGGCGCCGCCGCCGTTGCCATGGGAACGCATCGATTGCGGCTGACAGCGGCCGCGCACTTGGACTTGTCTTCGTCGCCGCGGCCGTCAGCGGGACATTCTGCCGGCGCACTCTGCCCCTCGAAAGGATAGCGGGGGAGGCAGCGCTGCCTTTCAGATAGCGCGACGTCACCAAACAAGTGGTCGTATTTAGCGGAAGATGTGTTATCTGCTGTAACCAAATTCGCCCTGCACTTGAAGTACACCCAAGCAAATGAAAAGCGTTACAAAATGAAGCAGCCGTCCAATATTTATCAAATTTTGTGGAAATGTTCATCACGTAACATATATTAAATCATTAACACTTCCATTCCAATTGTAGCTAGTTCCCGTCATCATCATCGTCTGACCTCCACGGGCACGAATATACTCTCCTTTTTGTTGTGGCGCCGAAGTAGGCAGCTTCCGAACAGCATCTTGAGGAATTTCTTTCCATGTCACAGAAGATTTCTGGCGAGACGTTATTACCGAGGTATACGTCCTTCCATCGTATCCCAGACATGATCTGTGGCAGCGGTCCCTCTCCTCTCTGAGACCATTACCATGAGTAAAGTCAGATGTTAGCTGGTGCTTCTTTTTTCGCAGTTTACTACAACTCCTTCCTGTTTTTATGGTTGGTTGGTTGAGCTGGAGGAGGGTGCCAAACAGCGAGGCCATTAGTCCCATCGGAGTAGAGATGGATGAGGAAGGATGTGCCCTTTCAAAGGAACTATCCCGGTATTTGCCTGGAGCAATTTGGGGAAATCACGGTAAACCTAAATCAGAATGGCCGGGTTCGAGTTTGAACTGTCGTCCTCCCGAACCATTGCGCCACCTCACTCGATCTGTTTTCATGCTTGATCTGCGTTCAGTTGGTTGGTTGGTTATGGGGAAGGAGACCAGACAGCGAGGTCATCGGTCTCATCGGATTAGGGAAGGACGGGGAAGGAAGTCGGCCGTGCCCTTTGAAAGGAACCATCTCGGCATTTGCCTGGAGCGATTTAGGGAAATCACGGAAAACCTAAATCAGGATGGCCGGACGCGGGATTGAACCATCGTCCTCCCGAATGCGAGTCCAGTGTCTAACCACTGCGCCACCTCGCTCGGTTCTGCGTTCAGTTTTTGACGGGCAATCCACGGGGCCATATTACCTCTAAACATGAGGGGGTGCGATGGAGAGTTTCCCTTGTCAGTAGCCATCATATACTTACACATTTCTTCCTCTATAGAGATTTTTTTTTCTTTACTGAAAATATGCTCGCATAAGGCTTCGAAATGCTGGAATATTAGTTTGGCGGCGTTCCATCACGGTGCTGATGGTGTGATACTTTACATTTCCGTCAATATGTGTCTGTGTGAAGAGTCCCATCTTTTTAATTTAGAAAGTGCAGTCACAGTACCTACTGAGAAAACCAATGACCGTCTTGTAAGGGAAAGAATGTAATCATCCGATTTCTTTAAAAAGAAAGAAAAGAAACCAAATAGCAAGATACTTACAAGGGAACCTCCCCATCGCACGCCTCTCAGATTTAATTATAAGTTGACACAATGGATAGGCCTTGAAAAACTGAACACAGATCAATCGAGAAAACAGGAAGAAGTTGTGCGAAACTATGAAAAAATAAGCAAAATATACAAACTGAGTAGTTCATGTGAAAGATAAGTAACATCAAGGCCATCGTCAACGCAGGAGCGCCGTGGTCCCGTGGTTAGCGTGAGCAGCTGCGGAACGAGAGATCCGTGGTTCAAGTCTTCCCTCGAGCGAAAATTTTAATTTTTTATTTTCACTTTATGTGACAAACTCTTATGTTTTCATCACTTTTTTGGGAGTGATTATCACATCCACAAGAAAACCTAAATCGGGCAAGGTAGAAGAATCTTTTTACCCAATCGCCAAGTGTACAAGTTAGGTGGGTCGACAACATATTCCTGTCATGTGACGTACATGCCGTCACCAGTGTCGTATAGAATATATCAGAAGTGTTTTGCTGTGGAGGAATCGGTTGACCTATGACCTTGTGATCAAATGTTTTCGGTTCCCTTTGGAGAGGCACGTCCTTTCGTCTACTAATCGCACGGTTTTGCGGTGCGGTCGCAAAACACAGACATTAAACTTATTACAGTGAACAGAGACGTCAATGAACGAACGGACAGATCATAACTTTGCGAAAATAAAGAAAGTAAAATTTTCGCTTGAGGGAAGACTTGAACCAAGGACCTCTCGTTCCCCAGCTGCTCACACTAACCACGGGACCACGGCGCTCTTTAGAGTTCGCGCCTTCCTTTATGATGCGTATCTTGCACATGGACTACTCAGATTGTATATTTTGCTTATTTTTTCATAGTTCCACACAACTTCTTCCTGTTTTCTCGATTGATCTGTGTTCAGTTTTTCAAGGCCTATCCACTGTGCCAACTTATAACTAAATCTGAGGGGGGTGCGATGGGGAGGTTCCCTTGTTAGAATCTGAAGCCGGCCGCTGTGGCCGAGCGGTTCTGGGCGCTACAGTCCGGAACCGCGCTGCTGTTACGGTCGAAGGTTCGAATCCTGCCTCGGGCATGGATGTGTGTGATGTCCTTAGGTTAGTTAGGTTTAAGTAGTTATAAATCTAGGGGACTGATGACCTCATATGTTAAATCCCATAGTGCTTAGAGCCATTTGAAACATTTTAAAAACTGAATTATGAAGTCAAAGAGAAACAAGACTCATATGGCATTGTTGACTGGGAGATTCCGTTGGGATTGTTTACTTGCTTAATAGGAAAGGATTGTCACGAGCGCAGATGGGCCTTTTCCACGCTCTGCATAATACATGTGCTACAAGTTTATCTGTTGAGTGTAAGTGACTGTAATGGATGTGTGTGAGCGAAGTATCTTACTTGTGTTGTGATAATGACAGAAGAGAAAAGGGGAAACACTGTGCTGGCTCATAGCTTGCTCGTATGGAATAACACACAAGGAGCCACCAGGCTTAACGTCCACGTCCAACGGATGGTTCGTTGTCGACAGTGTCACGTCCTCTCACTCTATGAGACACTGCGGAGAGTTTGGAATTTAATTCAGGAGATTGGCGCAAAGTCTGATGATCAGGAACTTGATACCACCACCATTATTTCCCTTGCCTGCCAAATACTGGTGCCGAAAATTTCTTCTACCACTACCAAGATTCGAATAGACAACAACAGAGACCAGCGGCACCATATAAGCACAAGTTAGCAACATCGAAGGAAAAAAATATATATATATGTGACTGGCCGCACGTGAATACGTTGCAACTTAACGGATAGCAGAGGCACGGACAGTGTAAACGTAATGCCTACCGATTAGTTAAACCGAAGATGGTCCAATATCTTTGCGCCATAATTACGGACAACCATTTGCAACGCAACTACAATCGAGTCGCTGTAAGAATGAAAGTTGCAGTGGGATGGGGTAGCAGCTTCGCTCGTCTACAGCAACCAATCACGTTGCACGTCTCTGTGGCAACGTCTCAGTGTTGCCGCAGCTCGATAGATTGCTACTGCAGTTGCTGTAGCCCTTTTCGCTTTTAAGTTGAAAGCTGCAACAGTGCTGCCAGCTGTCAGGGATCAACTCGATTATAGTTAACTAACTGTATTAGGAGAATGATTGATTGTCAATTTCTGTGAAACCCGTACACTTGAAAGAGATTAGATACCAGGAAATACCCTCACTAATGTTTAGAACCTAACCGAACTGTAGATAAAAAAACCACCCTTTTTTAAAGTGACGATTTATGAGTAACTTGACATTAAAACAATGAAAACTGGCGGTTCGTAGGTATGATATGCAGTCGGTAGCATTTTAGCGTTCCGCACGTCCCTCGGTAATAATGGAACTCTTATAGGAACACTTTGTTGTCAGTCTTTCTCTCTGTCTGTCCGACTGTTAAAACCAGTTTTTCTCAGGAACGGGTAGACGTATGAAGTTGAAATTTGTGTCACATACTAAGGTCTCGTTTCCTTGGCGATGTAAAAAATTGAAACTGCTAAGTCAAAGGAATAAAGAAAATGTATGTTTGCCACACAGTTTGATAATCACAAACTCATTCATCAAAATCTATAGGGTACTTCCCGTTGACCTACATTAATAACGGAAATTCAGGCATAAGTTACTGAAATGAGTACGAAAAGAAAAGCTATTTGTTTTACGACATTTGCGCTGCATTGCATTTTGATAGCCACTGCCATTTCATTCCGATAATGTAAATTTTAGCCAGCTCACACACACACACACACACACACACACACACACACGTGCATGCGCGCGAGCTCCTCAGGGACCTGAGTGCATCTCGTTCCACCAGGGAAAAATCGCCAATAGTAGCTCGAATTGAACCGGTCTCTCACACGGCTGTCAGAGACGCTGACCCCTCACATGCAGAGTTATAGTTTTAATCAATTAACAGTTTTAAATCAAGTAGTAGTAGTAGTAGTATACCGACGGAAAAATGCCTCTATCGGAGCACGAAAAAAGGCGAATATGCTCATGTTTAAAAGACTCTGACTGTAAAGTGGGATACCAGCTAGCCCCTTCAATTTCCTCAGCATCTTTAAAAAGTTGCCCACAAATTCTGGTATGCGGAAATATTCGACCTCTTTTTAACATACAGCTCACCTCTCACTCCCAAAAACTTCCCTAACTGTAACTCGCTCACACACACTGAGAGGCGGCGCAGCGGTTAGCACACTGGACTCGCATTCGGGAGGGCGACGGTTCAATTCCGCGTCCGGCCATCTTGATTTAGATTTTCCGTAATTTTCCTAAATCGCTTCAGGCAAATGCCGGGATGATTCCTTTGAAAGGGCACGGCCGACTTCTTTCCCCATCCTCTCCTCATTCGATGAGACCGATGACCTCGCTGTTGTTTGGTCTCCTCCGCCCAATCAACACCAACCCCACTAGTACATCGCTGTAAGCCATTCATACCAGTCTACTGGCACTTGCCCATTCTCTCTCACTCATTCAGCCCAACTCATTGTCATTATCTCCTTGTGTCTCTTTTTCACTGTCTCCTGTTTCACAGCTACAGTCTGTTTTGTTCTGTTCTGCTACTACTAATGTGTCCTCTCAATGCCACTGTGTCGCTCGTGCTCTCTCTTACTGCCGCTATCTCATTCCTTCCTTCCCACTGCTATTGTCTCTTGTTATTGTCGCTATCTGTCTCTTCCTCGTTCTTATTGTCATAGACTGTATCCCGGGCTCTCACCCACTTCCACTTCTCCTCCTCTTTGTTCCTCTCCTACTGGCACTGTCTCCCTCACTCTTCTCAAAATGTTCAAATGTGTGTGAATTTCTAAGGGACCAAACTGCTCAGGTCCCTAGACTTACACACTGCTTAAACTAACTTATGCTAAGAACAACACACACACCCTGCCCGAGGGGGACTCGAACCTCCGACAGGAGGGGCCAAGCCGTCCGCGACATGGCGCCTCAAACCGCGCGGCTCACTCTTTTCCTAGCACTGTTCCGTCACCGCTGCGTCCTTCTCTTTCTCTCACACTGTCATTGTCTCTTTCACTCTTTCTATATCGCAACCAGTGATTACTATCATTCAGTATTTAGTACTTTTCCATCTCTTTGCCACTGCCACTGTCTCCTCCTGCCTCAGCATAAAAAATCGCGAAAACGTTCGCACGCAAAAATTTTTGGCAAAAATTTAAAAGTGCTGAAAAAGATTGAATGAGGCAACTGGTACTCCATTCTTCAGTCCGTCTTTTTAATAAACAGGAACATATTAGCTTTTCTTGGCTTCGATAGGAGCAATTTTCCGCTGGTTCCCTTCTTGAGGGCATGTCACTCGTATGCAAAGAAA
This sequence comes from Schistocerca nitens, assembly GCF_023898315.1. Classification (NCBI taxonomy): domain Eukaryota; kingdom Metazoa; phylum Arthropoda; class Insecta; order Orthoptera; family Acrididae; genus Schistocerca; species Schistocerca nitens. Next base: position 361,666,146 of record NC_064621.1, read on the forward strand.
TGTATTGGTCTGTAAACTGTTAATAGTTTACGTGCAAAAACATTTTACATGTACTTCAGAACTGCAACGTGAGGTTGCGAGAATCCATCCGATGATAACGGAGACACTTTACAGCATATTTCTCCGTGCTACGTCACTTTATAAACTACGTTTCAGCCTCACTCCAGATATTACGGGCGCATTTTATGTGTACAAGTAAGGTAACCTTCAATCTCTGTATCTTGGAAACAGATAAAGTTGCGAAGAAAATTTTCAAATTTTTTTGCAATTGAGATCTTAGGAATACATCGTAAAAATTTCAGCCATTTGCTTTGCATAGCCGTATGGGACTCTGCGGCTCCGTATTGTTACCCAAAAAACATGTTTTGGGATGCTTCTCGAGAACGGACAAAGATTTTTGAAAACGAGAATACTCACTTCTATCTACATGCCTAGAGAATATATCGTTAAAATTTGTGCAATTTGCTGCAGTTACTTACTTAGATTTCCGCTGCTGACAGCGAAAAAATGGTGAAAGACACGTTTTAGGGTTTTGTCAAGAATCGCCTGTGAACTGAATGGTTTCTCAGCAAGTCCCTTAAAGCGTACCGTATACCGAACCTAATGCAAAAAGGTCCAACCGACTTGCTATATTTTCCTAAGATAGAGAAAGTGTGTACTACTTGAATTTTGACCCTGCGGAGTATGATAGTTTCAGTAAGATCACCCTTCTGTTGGGAATACAAATGGTCGCTAACGCAAGAGCTATCTAGAACACTTCTACCTTTCTGTTACCAATAGGACCCGAGGTATGAGCCCCTGGAAGAATCCTGTTTTTATGCGCAGCGTTTTGGAGTGTATTGGTAGTGCATGCTATCGTATGCGTACCGATCCGAACTGTTTCCTAGAGCTGTACGAACAGCAGCACGTCTTCTACAGAAATCAAAAAAAATCTGCTGTTCCTGCCCACGGCTTTACGAATAAGCACTAGACCGTGTAGTCTATCCCACCCTTGAAATTCCTGGACCTATCTTCAAAGTGATTGTGCAAATTACAATGCGTGTCAGCAACTTTATTACGAGATGCCTGATAAGTACGTAGCGAAGCTTAATAACTAGAGACTACATTGGAGTACATTGCGTATTATACATCTTGATGAAAACAAGGCACTGCTGCTAATGCGTCATCGTTGGCACCAGTATAATCTCTGGTGAGCACTACTACATTACTTACATCTTCGAGTTTCCGTTAAGGCCCGTCCACACGCAACGATCTGTCTGCGCAAATGTCTGCGCACATCACATCTGCGCAGACAGATCGTTGCGTGTGGACAGAAGATTTGCACCAACCTGATGTGTGTGCAAACCTGGAAGTTGGAGTTGGAGGTTTGAGCGAAACCTCTCAAATCCATGGGTTGAAACCACATCTGCGCAGACAAGTTGGAGCGTGTGGACAGGAGATCGCCGCAAATCTGGCGCGAAACAGCTGTTTGCTCAGTCTAGTGTTTGTATTTGTGCGCACAGGGCATTAAAATGGCCGATACTCGTCAGTGTTCTCGAGAGTTTGTAAGTGAATTCATTGAAATATATAGAAACCACCCATGTTTGTGGAAGATTAAAGTAAAGAATATAGTGACAGAGACAAAAAGACAGCAGCATACAATGCTCTAATTGAAAAATTGCGGGTATTATTTCACTCAACTCTTGTTTCGATATTGCAGTTGAAAATTCCAAATCGTTGTAGCTCCTTCCTGTTGCTAGGAATCTTAATGTTCGTGAGGAGAAATTGCCCTTCTCTATACAAGTATTTTTGCTCATAATATGAGGGGTTACAAGCTTTAAGAGATAATTATAAGTTTCGACATCCATCCGCAAATAATTTCGCCAGTCATTAGGTTCGCCCTGCAACTCTCGCAGAAAATTTACGTGAGAAAAATGCTTTCGCTTTAGCAGCCACTGTCTACACCATTTTGACCGCTTTCACTGTTTCCTGCGGTTGATCTGAATGTTTTTTGCAACACAAGTTGCGAACACAGACCACAACAGAACTTCCTCCATTTCTATATTTCAAAATAACTGAATTAAATTTTGAGGTTTACAGGTAGTCGCTTGCCACTGATATTTCTTTTCTACACCGACAGATGGCGGGTGAGTAGCAGATTGGGGTTCGTGTCGTGTGAACACACCACATTTGCAGCGATCTTTTGCATGTACAGACATCTGCGCCGATGTCTGCGCAGACAGATCGTTGCGTGTGGACCTGGCTTTACTTCTACTAGAGTTAATTGCTTCCCTGACGGCAACAGTGTTGGATATTGTCGGTGGTTTGGAATTTTATTGATGATTGGAGCGACAAGTGGACCGAAAACATTTGATATGAAATGCATCAAATGTGTTCGATATTGACAAAAAGATGCTTAAGAAAGGTTCGTCCGTCGCAGTCTGATTGTTGAATGTATCTATTTTTTTCTTGTTCTTCTCGTAGCCCTGCCAACAGTGTTAAATTCTGAGAACAAGTGATATCCCAGTTGCACGTATGTCTATTCGTTTTACATAATCTGTAGTATAATGTACGTTTGACACTTGTATCCTTTTTTTGTTATTACAACTTTCACAGATATAACTGTAGACAGTACTACTTCCACAGACTTACTTATAGATACAGCACTTAGGTCATATGATTTGTTCTTTTTGATGTTGAAGAGTTTTTAAATGTACTAAAATATGCGTTTCCTTTGTTGCAGGTGAGTGGTGCTGTTGTTTGCCCGTATGTTTTTGTGGATCCGTAAGTAAAAGAGACCTTACGTATTGCAATAAATTGTTGGGCTCCGACAGTTTTTTTTAGCAGTCCGTGTGTCGCATTATCTGAAGAATACATGAGTTAGTAATATCAACAATAACAAGAATGTGAAAACGGACGTAGTGCAGAAGTATGGTGTATGTACTCCTTCAGTGCTTCTTGTGAGTTACCCTTTCTTTTCCTTTAAATAGGGAATTTGTATAATAAATAATGCATAGTAACTATTCCATCGCTATCGTGTTAGTTTAGTTCCAGGATGGATTTATGACATACGTACGTTCGTCATGTCCATCTTTTTGACTTGCTCTGATTTTGTTGTCCGCGAAAGTAATTATACTGTGTTCATCATAAGAATAAACCTGATGTTAACATTACATAATGTAATGTACTGCGTTGCATTTAGTTTCACGTGAAGCCGAAGCCAATCTGTCTCGAATACAGTCAAGAAGGACAATATTTAAATTTCTGCCGGGCGTTACGCGCGTATCGACTCAGCTATAATACAGGACAACAGCTTTCTCGGCGCATTTAACTGTAACAGAACTGGTCCAACTAACCTGCAGTGATGTCAGCGGTTGCAGTTACTATGTAAAAAAGAGGTGACCAGAGAAATAATACAGCTTGGAACGTCATTTAGTTTTTAAAGAGAATGAAACAACATAAGGCAAAATTCCAGCAATACGGCACGCGTCTAAGACCTGTCGGAAAGCATAACATTCTCTCATTCTCACCTTAGATACATAATATTGTAATTAAAAATAAGCCTCACGAAAATTCCTATTTATACATAGGGTAATTTTTCTGTGCGAGATATGTGTGTGACGCAAAACCGTATTGCAGGGATTTAACCGTCATAATCATCATTATTAGGATTTCCTTCCAGCGAGTAGGGGAAGGAGCTTTGTGAACGAAATGCCTCCATTGGTTTCTGTCCTGGTATAGCTTTTCCCTCTCCACTAAATCCCATGTTACTCCTCTCCTCTTGAGATCTTCCTTTACCTGGTCTGTCCATCTCTTTCTAGGCCGCCAAATTGCTCTTCTTCCTGGTACCTCCATCTCCAAATACTGGCGTGGAGTTAGAGTCGGGTGCATTCGCTTCACATGACCGAACCAATTCAGTCTCAAAGCAGTCATCCTCTCTTCTGCAGTCAATGTCACCTGCAGGTCTCTCCTTAGACAATCATTCCTGACTGTGTTTCTCCTAGTTTTTTGTAGAGCTGACCTAAGGAACTTCATTTCACATGCTTGTTTTTGACTCTCTTCTCTCTTATTTATGACACAGGCCTCTAGACTGTACATCATGATTGGCAGGAGATAAGTTTTATATATGGATTGTTTGGCTCTTTGAGGGACTTCCTTGTCCCAGATCAGATTTCGTACTTAGTGGAAGAAACTACATCCTTTCGTTATTCTGTTTAAGACTTCTAGTTTGAAACTTCCATCGCGTGATATGATGCTACCCATATAATTGAAGCTTTTCACACATTCAACCTTCTCCACCTCCAGTATGATGTGACAAGGTGTGGGTGTCCTGCTCATCTTCATTGCCACTGTCTTGTTCATACTCACAGTTAATCTGATTTTTTTAAATTTTGTGTTCCATTAATTTAGTCTCCCCTGAACCTCAATTTCCATCTCTCCACAAATCGCGATCTCATGAGCAAAACCAAAAGCATTGAGATCTTCATTTTCTCCTTCCTTGATTTCTTTTATGATTGTGTCCGTAAGTGTAATGATGAGTGAAGGGGCGAGCGAACTGCCTTGCTGAACTCCTCTCTTTGTCTTAAACAAAAAAATGGTTCAAATGGCTCTGAGCACTATGGGACTTAACATCTATGGTCATCAGTCCCCTAGAACTTAGAACTACTTAAACCTAACTAACCTAAGGACAGCACACAACACCCAGACATCACGAGGCAGAGAAAATCCCTGACCCCGCCGGGAATCGAACCCGGGAACCCGGGCGTGGGAAGCGAGAACGCTACCACACAACCACGAGATGCGGGCTTTGTCTTAAACCATTTTGATCTTCCACCTCCCACTTGTACACTGCTCTCACAACCATCGCACATCATCTGGACTTTTTTAAATTAATGAATAAGGAACATCATGTTTTCTCAAGCATTTCCATATTGTATCCCTTGGTACACTATCATATGCTTTTTCCAAATCCACGAATAGTACTATCAAGTCCTTTCCTTTTTCCCAGTATTTCTCCATTGCTGACGGAGGGAGAAAATTAGATCTATTGTTCCCCTGTTACTTCTGAACCCATGCTGTTGTTCCTCTAATTGGTGTTCTAGAATTTTCCGCAATCCTTTTTCTATGACCTTTTCGATTATCTTAAGGCAGTGTGATAACAGTGTGATTCCTCGGTAGTTGGTGCATTTCTTTCTACTACCTTTCTTGAACAATGGTATTATAATTCCTTTTTTCCATTCATCCGGCACTTTGTTTTCTTTCCATATCACCCGCAGCACCCGGTGTAACCATTGTATTCCATGGATTCCTGCGGCTTTAATCATATCCGCTGTCATCTCATCTACTCCAGCCGCCTTCCCACTTTTCATCTGTTTCAGGGAATTCTCAGTTTCTAACCAAGAGATTGGATCCTGCTCTTCCTCTAATTCAATGACTTTCTTGTGCACCTTCCCCATTCAGTAAGATTTCAAAATATTTCATCTCTTCTCTGATACCTTCCATGCCGCTGATAATATCCCCACCCTCTGTTTCAATCGCTTTTATGTCTTCTCTATCAGATCTTTTACTCTTCAATAACCCATATAGCTGTTTTTGGTTCCCTTTGCTATCCTGCTCCAGTTTCTGGGTGGATATTTCCCAACTCTTCTCCTTTTCTTGTTTCACAATTCTCATTGCTTGGAGTTTCTTTTGTCGGTATTCCTTCTCCAGTGTTGTCACCTTGCGTTCATCTTTTGGTACCAACCCCTGGTTCTGATTTCTTTTTTCAAACTCCATGTTTTTCTTTGCCATATTACGTTTTTTAAGTGCATCTTTTACTCTGTCGTTCCACCAACTGGTTTCTTTATCTTTCACTTTACACTTTGTTTGCCGCATATCTGCACAGCACTGTGAACTATTGATGTTTTAAATAGGTTCCACTCTTCCTCTACACTGCCCCTTTCAGTTTTTGTCAATTTTTGTGCTACTAGATTTTAGAAACATTTCTTATTTTCTTCTTCCTTCAACTTCCACTCCTTAATTTTTGGCTTTCTTTGTACATCATTGAAATTTTTCATCTTATAATTTGGATCAGCCACTAGTAACCTGTGGTCGCTATCCAAGTGCTCATTTGGAATGACTTTAGTGTCCCTTACTTTTCCTCCAATTAATTTGTCCGTTAATATATAGTCTATAACTGTCTTAGATTTGCCATCCCAGCCATATCTAGTAATCTTATTGCTATCTTGTTTCTTGAAGAATGTATTCTTCACTAAAAGATGATTCCTTATGCACAGATTTAGAATTTCTTCACCCTCAACATTTCGTCTTCCGTATCCACAAGGGCCCATCACCTCTTCATAACCATTTCTATCCGTGTCGATCTGAGCATTCATCATAATGTTATCTTCTCTTACTTGGTCTTCCAGTTCTTCAAGGAATTTCGTTTTTTCTTCCTCACTGCACCCTTGCTGAGGTGCGTACACTTGGAGTATAGTAAAATTGTTCTTTTCCAAGTTCACTCTTGCTCTAATGATCGTTTCACTTACAAAACACATATCTGTAAGTGGGTTAATGTCTTTGCGAAACACAAACCGCACTCCATTTTTTGCCTCTTTATTGCGACCTTGCCAGTATAATTTGTACCCACCTCTCTGCAATATTTAGAGTTTTTTTCCTTCCACCTGGTCTCACTCAATCCAAGGATATGAATCTTTCTCCTCTCCGTCATGTCTACAAACTCTTCAGTCTTTCCTGTCAAGGTTATTACATTTGATGTTCACACTTTCAACTTGTTTGTGTCTTTTTATTGGGTTCTAGTTTTCTGTTCTTGTTTAGTGTATCTTCTTGCGTTCCTTTGTTTTTCTTCAGGCTGTGAAAAGCTGTCATTCGTTCCAGGGGAACAAGAAGTGCTGTCTACATTAGGTATTTTTAATCCGAGGCTCGTTCTTTGATTGAAAGCAGTGTCAACTTTTTCTCGTCTGCTGGCCTGCTAAGCCTAACGAATCCGAGGATTTTCTTTCAGGGTTTCCTCCCTCAGCCTTTGAAGATCCCTCTTCATCACACGGCAGTGGTTCCACTCCTCATTTGCCCTTAGGAGGGAAAAGGTGCCTCCTTCGCCAGCTGCGCTGTACCAAAGGTGTTGTTCTCCGCCGTAGCTGCCGTTAAGGACTTTGCCATATACCTGGCAAGAGTTTGGTAATGGTAAGGAAAAAGGAGACGTTTAGCATAGGATAGGAGACAGGCTAATGATAGGTCGTTGTGGGACACACTTGGTCTGGCTCCTCCCCTTTGGCCTGTCCGGCATGGGTGACCCTGCTGGTAGCTACCCGCACGGAGAATTCTACGTTAAGGCGGTGTCCCCTGAGGAGGGGATTTAACCGTATAGTTAAATATTAAGCTATTAAAGGCATTACTTACAGTCGGTCGTCTGGTAATCTCCGAACTCCTTCTACATCTGAATCCCAAACATACATTTCAGTATTGGAACTGTCATCTGCTACGTTGATAACGAGTCGCAGAACCACAAAATCCATAAAGCCATCCATGGACAACATTTTCTCCTTTTATGACGTGCCGTTCTGTATGCTGCCGGCGTTTGGCAGTGACGTGTGACAAAGCCTACTGCGTTGGTTAGTTCCAGTACGACTTGCAGTTGAATGCCTTGTTATGCTTCCCGACATATTCCTTAATTTAGCTCCACATCAGTTTTATTGGATTCATATTGCAGTGGTACGGTGGCAACTGTAAAAATGCAGCATTTGTGTGGTTAGCACGATGCTGTGAAAATTGTTTTCCACGACGCGTATCACTCTGGCTCGTATGAGACCACATCTGTGGTATTAAACAATGGACATCAAATAGAGTATTTAATTTTTCATTTTAGATCTTAAAATTTGATTTGTTCTATGCTTTCTTAATTTAAACAATCTTTTTTGACGAACTTACATAAAATATCGACAATTAAGAATTTATATTTGAAATGAAAACTCGAATTTAGCTTGCAGTATGTAATTAGAAACAAGAAGGCGTGCATTTTTCATTAATACGATGATGAACTATCGATTCACGGATTGTTCCGGATTACCATTCTGCAACGATGCCTATTCAGCTATACATCTCGTTTTCAAAAACGATATAGACCACAGTTCCTCGGAAAGCTTTAGAGCTGGTTCTTTTCTGTAAACTTTTGAAAAACTAAGAACAATATACTCTTCGCTACTTTTGAAGGTGTTGCACGCGTGTTTTCAACTGCAAAGTAGGAAGCATGTTTTCAACTGCAAAGTAGGAAGCAGTGTCACTCCTGACATTCTTTGTACCTATGTTTTCCATCCCAACTTCTGTGATGGCCCTTTTTAGAGATGTCCATTCCTCTTCAACTGTACTGCCTGCTGAGCTATTCCTTATTGCCGTATCTATAGCCTTAGAGAACTTCAACTGTATCTCGTTATTCCTTAGTGCTTCTGTATCCCACTTCTTTGCGTTTTGAGTCTTCCTGACTAATGTCTTAAACTTTAGTCTACTCTTCATCACTACTATATTTGACCGAGCGAGGTGGCGCAGTGGTTAGCACACTGGACTCGCATTCGGGAGGACGACGGTTCAATCCCGTCTCCGGCCATCCTGATTTAGGTTTTCCGTGATTTCCCTGAATCGTTTCAGGCAAATGCCGGGATGGTTCCCTTGAAAGGGCACGGCCGATTTCCTTCCCAATCCTTCCGTAACCCGAGCTTGCGCTCCGTCTCTAATGACCTCGTTGTCGACGGGACGTTAAACACTAACCACCACCACCACCTACTATATTTGATCTGCGTCTTTGGCTGCTCCTGGGTACGCCTTACAATCCAGTATCTGATTTCGGAATCTCTGTCTGACCATGATGTAATCTTACTGAAATCTTCCCGTATCACCCGGCCTTCTCCAAGTATACCACCTCCTCTTGTGATTCTTGAACAGAGTAATCGCTATTACTAGCTGAAACTTGTTACAGAACTCAATTAGTCTTTCTCCTCTCTCATTCCTTTTCCCAAGACAATGTTCTCCTGTAACCTTCTCTTCTACTCCCTTCCCTACAACTGCATTCCAGTCTCCCATGACTATTAGATTTTCATATCCCTTTACATACTGAATTAGCCGTTCAATAACCTCATACACTTTCTCTATTTCTTTATCTTCAGCTTGCGACGTCGGCATGTGTTCCTGAACTATGGTTTTCATTGTTGGTTTGCTGTCGGTTCTGATAAGAACATCCCTGTCGCTGAACTGTTCACAGTAAACACACTCGCTGCCCTACCTTCCTATTCATAACGAATCCTACTCCCGCTATACAATTTTCTGCTGCTGTTGTTATTACCCTGTACTCACCTGACCAGAAATCCTTGTCTTCTTTCCACTTTCCACTTCACTGACCCCTACTATACATAGATTGAGCCTTTGCATTTCCCTAGTTTCTCTGCCACGTTCAAGCTTCTGAAATTTCACGCCCTGACTCGTAGAACGTTATCCTTTCGCTGATCATTCAATCTTTTTCTCATGGTAACCTCCCCCTTGGCAGTCCCCTCCCGAAGATCCGAATGGGGGATTATTCCGGAAACTTTTGTCAATGGAGAGATCATCATGACACTTCTTCAATTACAGATATTATTGTGCAGTAAGTGTTGTGGGGTCTGAATGCGCAGATTTTGATCCTCCCTGTAGAAGCGGAGAAGTGACGAATGGGGAATCCATTCTAGCGACGTTACGGGATGCAAATGGGAAAATCCGCTGACATAAGCGACTTTGACAAAGGGCAGACTGTTACGTGTAACACGTAGAAAGCCGCCTTGTGGGACAGGGAGGTGAACAAGACTGGACAGGACCCACGTATCGAAGAAATCGCCGTTAGGCTCGTGACCAATTAGCTTGGTCGTGGTTGGCTTTTAATCCTTTTGTCAACAACTTAGGCGAATGCAGGCGTCTCAGTCGTTTAAAACATCCATGAAAGTTTAGATTCACATGCATGTGTGGTACAAATTTCAACCTCTAAGGAAGCGACGTGGCGTACGGCAGTTATCTGACCACAGCAAATAGGAACAGATCTTTTATGACTTAAATTCATCAGTTGCTGGACTTGTTATGTGGGAGAACGACAAGAACGGGAAACGTGACACGAGAGAAGTGCAATCGGAATTGCATGCTCGCTTTTTATAAAAATGGAGACTAATGTGGCTACAAGATGGATGGAACATACTTGCCACTGAGAATTGTTGTTTTGCAGTGAATGGAACATACTTGCCACTGAGAATTGTTGTTGTTTTGCAGTGGATGGAACATACTTGCCACTGAGAATTGTTTTTGTTTTGCTATCAACTCTAAGGTTGTTTTACAGAAGTTCTTCATTGCTGTTGCTTTCTAGCTATACTCTCTTCGGCTTGATTTTTGCATCCTACGTCACCAACGCTCTACTTAATGCATTCCTAATGATACCTACTCCTGAGATTTTATTCCTCTTCCACTATTACTGCAACGATTCGCGTCCTTACCTGTGCCCCACAAGTCTATCCTTCTGTTTCATTATGTCCTTTTTTTACACAATTTTCTCGTTGCTTTGTTGCAGAACATCTTCGTTTCTTACTCGACTACTCCATGTTTCCCACAAAACGAGACGTATACTCCACACATGGGTTGTTTATAAATCTTTTTCTGGTTTCAAGGTTTATATTTTTCGATATTAATTGCTGTTTCTTTTGATGAGGGATTGCAACAATGGTTATCCAGTGTTCTGCTGCCACTGACGCTTCACGAAGATCTGTGAACATATGGCATCCAGATGCGGAATGTAACAGGGTTACTGTTTACCGTAAATGTTAGTAATGTATTAGATCGCTCGGATGCTCAGAGACGTTTTTCACGACCAGTGCTGTTATCTATAACACGGTTGCAACCATGGGCGTCCGCAGAAATTTGTGCAAGAGGGGGCAAGTCTCTAAATTCGATATCATAAAACTTGAGAAATTACTATTGATTATTAACAGATATGCAGTAAAAATGCCGTTGATTAAGAGAAGAAACAGGAAATAAACATTAAAAACGTTTATTCAACACATGCTACTGTAATACCGTTTGCTTACAAAAATTAACTCCTTGTCATGACAAAGTAAGTTTTCAGAGTTACATTTTTTGTTTTTTTTGGGTAAAGCCTAAGCCGGGCGAGTAATGGTCGAGATGAATGTGGGAACTTCCCAAAACAATCACAAATTATACAGTACAGTCGACTCTTAAGAGCCTGGCATTACACCAAGATGAGCCATGTCTCGCAAGTTTGACACATTATTGTGTACACATGCCAACAGGACAGATAAGTTCGTAATTCTGAGACTGAATTAAATGTTGTGTTGCACTCAATGGAATTTGAGAAGGTTGCATTTCTTGAGGTGATGATCTTTCGGCTTCGATTTTTCACACTTTTTCGCTCTCTATTAGTGCAGAAAACGGTATTTTTCTCTTTCCGATTGATGCTTTGGTTCCACAGGTGAAGTACAGATGAACACGTCCACGGTGTAGTAAGATAGTGTTCTTCAGAAAGTACTACATTTGGTGTGCAAAACGTGACAGGTCTTCTTCGGCCACAGACAGATGGAAACTACTGGTGTGATTGGCTTGTGCAGTAGGAGGACGGAATGTCTTTGTGGTAATTGGGGATGGATGCTAGGCAGGGATACTTAGTCATGGAAATAGGCGCAGTAATTTCTGTGCCAATGTGTTAGAATGGTCCATTTCTGGAGTTTGATAGTTACTGTTTGAGGAAGGGACTGAGGATATCTCGGGAGCTATGTTTTCGCAGTATTCTGTAAATTTCCAAATGCCCCTTCACTGCAGCCGGCCGGAGTGGCCGTGCGGGTCTAGGCGCTACAGTCTGGAACCGCGTGACCGCTACGGTCGCAGGTTCGAATCCTGCCTCGGGCATGGATGTGAGTGTTGTCCTTAGGTTAGTTAGGTTTAAGTAGTTCTATGACCTCAGCGGTTGAGTCCCATAGTGCTCAGAGCCATTTGAATCTTCACTGCAGGGCAACTCAAAATTTACTGCTGCGCTAAAGACAAGGCGTAATTTCCCGTGAATAGTCGTCCGTGTGAGAATGCTGTACACCAGATTCCAAGAGGAGGAAGTGCCCCTCATGCGCCCTTCCTCACCCTCCACCCTCCCCCCCCCCTCACCCCCACCTCGCGGACACCTATGGTAGCAACGCTAGAAGACTCTAGTGAAATGCAGGGAGACCTACAGAGGATCGATGGTTGGTGCGGGAAGAGGCAGTTAACGAACAACGTAAATAAATGTAAATTCTTGAGCATAAATAAAGAATACTTCCACAACTGTTCGGATACACTATAGACGGCATTCACTGGGTATAGTAACTTCTAAAAAATATGAGAGGCGTTCAGTAAAAAACGCAACAGTTTTTTTCTGGAAGCAGGTAGGTTTTATTCATGATTCCAATACACCATATCATTTCCCGTTCTTTTGGCTACAAAACCCTATTTTTTTAACATAATCTTCGTTCAATGCGACGGCATGGTACCACTCTACTGGTTCCCATCATCATTACTGTTTCCCGAGGAGTGCATCCTTCATTGCGCCAGACAGATGGAAGTCTGAAGGTGCGAGATTCTTGCTGTAGAGTGGATGAGGAAGAACAGTCCAATGAAGTTTTGTGAGCTCCTCTCGGGTGCACAGAATTGCGTGAGGTCTCGCTTCTCGTGGGGAAGGAGAAGTTGGTGTGTATTTTTGTGGCGAGGAACACTGTGAAGAGGTTTCTTGTGGTTCCAGAGGATAGCACAGTACACTTACGAGTTGATCGTTGCACCATGAGTGAGGACATCAAACAGAAAAACCACCTTCAGAGTCCCAGAAGACCGTCGCCATGATTTTGCCGGCTGAGGGTGTGGCTTCGGAGGAGAGGTTGTGTGGCGCCACTCGGTCGATTTCCGTTTTGTTCCCGGTTCGAAGTGATGAACCCATGTTCATCTACATTTAAATGGATACTCTGTATATCACACTTAAATGCCTGGCATGGTGTTCATCGAACCACCTTCACAATAATGCTAGATTATTCCACCGTCGAACAACGAGCGGAAGAAAACCAATACCTATATTTTTCCGTGCGAGCTCTGATTTCCCTCATTTTATTATGATGAGCATTTCTTCCCATGTCGGTCGGTACGATCAGAATATTTTCACATTCGCAGGAGAAAGTTGGTGATTGATGTTTCGTCGCTCGTGACGATGTTCGACAAAAAATATAGTCACGATCAGCTTCATAACGCGCAGGCTTCTTCTTTATTGGCTCTACAGCTCATGATGAGCCTTGGCCTCTTCTACAATTTCCTTCCATCTCTCTCGGTCCTTTGCCAATACTCTCCAGTTTCTATGGCCCATCTTCCTAAGATCTTCGATTAATCCATCTTCCCATCTGGCTCTTGGTCGAACACGTCCTCTCTGCCCTCCTGGCTTTCCTTGTAATATTCTTTTTGGTATTTCTGTATCATTCATGCTAGCCACGTGTCCCACCCACATCAGTCTGGATGATTTCACTATCCTTCTGATGGATTGGTCTTTGTATATGATCTACAACTCATGGTTGTATCTCCTCCTCCATCTTCCTCTTTCACAGATTGGGCCGATAATTCGTCTGAGTACCTTTCTTTCAAATGCATCCAGTGTTTCAATATCTTTAGCTGTTAATGTACAGGCTTCAGAGGCATATGTAAGCACTGGTCGTATAAGTGATTTATACATAGCTAATTTAGTGGTGCGAGTCAGGAGCCTTGAGGATAGAAGTCTTGATAGAGCAAAATAGGCTCTATTGGCTAGTATTAATCTCTGCTTAATTTCATAGGAGGTATCATTTAGATGCGTAACTGTCGAGCCCAGGTGCTTGAAATGTTCAACTCTCTCAAACATATAATTGCCCATTGTTATTGCATTTGGCATATTTTCTCTATGTGCTTTTCCAGCTGCCATATATTTTGTTTTTTGTTCATTAATAATTAACCCCATGTTCCTACTAGCCTATTAGAGAGCTATTGCTTTTTGGGTTCTTGATATTATATCTGTGTCATCCGCATAGGCCAGTATCTGCACTGATTTATAGGAGATCGTTCCCCTATTCAGAAGGCTTGCCTTTCTCATCCCCTTATCGCACTCCGTTTTTAATACTCAATGTATTGGACATCATTCCTCCTATTCTTCCAGTACCTTATGTTTCGCTCATTGTCATTCTCACCATACCCAGTTCATGTACAGCTTGATGTAACTGCTCTGTATTTATGCTATCATAAGCTGCTTTGAAATCTATAAATAGGTGATGCGTGCCAACCCCGTATTCGTTTGTTTTTTCCAGGATTTGTCTTAAGGTGAATATTTGATCTATAGTTGACTTCCCGGGAAGGAATCCGCATTGGTACGGCCCCTGTCTCCCTCTGTATGATTGGGAGTATTCTGTCGAATAGTATATTAGAGAATATTTTATATCCCAATTTAAGTAGTGTGATCCCTCTGTAATTGCCGCACTCCATCTTATCTCCTTTCTTATATATGGGACATATGATACCCTCTTTCCATTGTTGGGGCATTTTCTCCTCTTCCCATATTCTGGTGACCATTTTCAGAAGGGGTCGTTCCAGCTCTCTGCCTTCTTGCTTAAACAGTTGTGCTGGGATACAACGCGCAGGCAGTTCCGCACAGATGGACTTCGTTGCTCCTTATGGTCATCCGTTACGTGGCGACTAACCCAGTAGGCACACACCTTTGAGTACCCCAACTGGCGGACGAGTGTGTCAGTGCTAACAGTTGTGCAGGGAGCTGTTTGATTGTGATCCGTCAATCATATTGAATGAGAGTGTCCGCACGTTCCAACGGTGTTAGAGTCACAGCTGAGTACTGCCGGCCGACACGAGGGACAGAGGATAAGTTTGCGTGATTTTGTTGTGATGATGACAGACGTGTCGTAAGACGACTCACTGTGCTTTTGTTGACTGCCAGGTCTCCGTAGATATTCTTCAAGCACCTATGAATATCTGCGATGCCCTGGTTTTCGTTATTTATTGAACGCTCCTCTTATGCAGGAGTAACCACCCGGAACGGTCTATAGTAGAATGACCATATAAAACAAATTGTAGGGAAAGGTGATGCCAGGAAGAAGTGATTTACAAAATACTTGTTAGTCTGGGACCCTTACTAAGTAGGATTAATAGAAGAGAGAGAGAGAAAATCCAACGAAAAGCGGCACGTTTCGTCGCGGGGTCGTGTTGCAAGCAAGAGAGCAGTACGGAGATCCTTAACGAACTACACTGACAAACGTTACAAAGGAGGCGGTGAGCTTCACGGAGAGATTTACTGTTGAAATTCTGAGACAGCATGTTCCAGGAGGAGTCTGACATCGTACGTATTACTTCCTCCCACTTAACGTCCCATGAAATGGGCAGGAGGAGAAAACTTAAAAGGTTACACCATGGGTGGGTAATGGGCGCGATGCGGCCCGCAGTTGGTTTCAATTCGGTCCGCGAAAGAAATTCTGAACATAAAACGAGTGTAGTCTATAAAAACACTTATTTTGAGGCATAACATGTCGGCCTGGCGTATCGTGCAGTTCAAATCGGTGCGTTACCCCATCAGCATTAACGTCACGGACGCTATAATTTTGATTCTATGCTGTAGGAGCGTTCCTGTCGCAGAGTGACGAGGCGACCCGCGAGCTTACGTTAGTACGTGAATCAGACCCACGGGTCACCAAAGGTTGACTATAGCTGCGGCACACGCGGTTTATAGATGTTCGGGCGCACCATTCGAGAATGGCTTAAGGAAGGGGGAAAAGTTCATGGTACCATACAGACTCTCCGGCACACATCGCATTGTAGTTTACGGAATATAGTTGTGGGGGAAGGAGTACGTGTGCAAGTGTAAGCAGAGGAATTTGAAAGTTCTTGGTCCTATTCTCGCTCGATGTAGGCGTGTTCATGGCTCTCGGTATTGTACACACATAGAACGGTCTGTAATACGAACAGGATCGCGGAATTAACTGGCAGTTTTTTGTTCGCGAGCGCGCGTCACACTCACTTGACACCCGTAGCATTTTTTTGCATGAAGGCGTGACAAGCTAAAACAGTAGATATCGAACGCCACTTGTGCCATCGGCGGGCGGCAGAGGCGTCAGGGTGGGAGCGGGGTGGGGGTACACGCGGCGCAGATGTAAATAATGAAGTTCGGCCGCGCCGGCAATTCACACGTAATTTCGACATGTCCTCTGTGCCCGTCCCGTCCACACCGCCCCCCATCCCGTTCTCGCTTCCAACCCCCCCCCCTTTCTCCTCTCTTTTCCGCAACCTGCTGCCCTCGTCCACTCCGCCCACCTCCTGACTTCCCGCTTTCAATAAAAACAAGCATGCGCGCGCATCCGGCGAAAACATCAAATGGTTAAAAAAAAATATCGCCGGCAATCGTCGCGAGGTTCCGTTATTTGGCAGCTAATAATATTTGGCGGTGGCTATAATCATTTTCCGATGGCGCCGGTTATGCTGCTGCTGCTGTTGCTGGTGGTGGTGGCTGCCTGCAGCGAGAAGCAGCTCGGGTCGTGAGGACTGAAACAACAAAAAATGAGTTTGAAATAAAAAAAGGCAAAAACGGTTTGGTGGTGGCGGCGGGGGCGGCCGGCCGGCCATTTTGGGTCCGGCGGCCGCAGCGCGCGGACCGCACTTCCGCCCCTATCCTGGCCCTCGGCATTCAATTTTCAGATAACCCGCATCGCCACAAAAGAGACCCTCGTCCATAGAATAAACCAATGCGCAAAGGGGAAAACTCATTTCCGAAATAAAATACATAGCTGGGGCTCGGTTTTATTATTATTATTTTTTTGTCGTGCCGCGCTGGAGCGCGTGGTCGCGCTCCGTGAGTGTCGACGTCTGTTTTTATTTGCACCGCCTTCCAGTACCCGTCTACCAAGGGAGGGAACGCCGACGTAACGGCTGTTGTTCGCCAACGCCTGCAAGGAAAGAGTGTGGTGTAGGCTCACCGGACATTATTCTAGTCACCAACCTTGTCGATTTGGAGGGCTGTGTATAGTGTAGAGCTGGTAACAATCGGCCATGTCATTCGTTCCCGGTGATGTAAGTATGTGATGTACTACCTGATCTAAAGTATCCGAGCACCCCTATCTAGCGCGGACCACTGGTTGCACGAGACGTGGTCTCGCCAATACAAAAGGAGTCTGGGAATATTGTGTTGTCAGTAGAGAAACAATAACAGGACGTGGTCTCGCCAATACAAAAGGAGTCTTGGGAATATTGTGTTGTCAGTAGAGAAACAATAACAGCTGAATGTGTCGGCCAGGCCAGCCAGGAGAGCTCAGCGGCTTTGAACGTCGACTAGTCTTAGGAAGTCACCCGAGTATCAAATCCATCAGGGACACTTCAAACCTGCCCAAGTCTCCTGCTGGTGATGATGTGATTGTGAAGTGGAAATGCAGAGAAACAGCCACAGCTAAACCAAGACCAGACAGACCTTGTAGGCCAACGGACAGGGACCGTTGGGCACTGCGGAGGGTGGTTGTAAAAAGTCGTATCAAATCAGCGGAAGCAATTACTCGTTAGTTACAAAGTGGTACCAGTATGCGTGGGGAGTTACAAATAATGGCGTACAGTGGATGAGCAGCTCCTCCTAATCCACACATTACTGTACTCAATATTAAACGATGCTTGAGGAGGTGTAATGAGAAACGCCACTGGACAGTGGACGACTCGAAACGAGTGGTTTGGCGTGATGAACCGTGCTTCATCCTGTGGCAGTCCGATGCAACGTTTTGGTTTTGGCGATTCCTGGAGATCGTTGTCTGTTACCATGTGTAGAACCCACTGTGAAAGATGATAGAGGTGGTGCTACAATATGCACATGTTTCTGATTACCTTATTGTGCTTTAGAAAAGGCTAAACGGGAAAGAATTTGAAGACGTTTCACTGCACTATGTATAGCGTACAGTAGAGGAATCGTTCGGAGACTGTGATTGCATCAGTATGAAAATGTTCCTTGTCATAAAGCAACATCTGCGAGGCAATGGGTTTGGACAATAACATTCCTGAAATGGACTGGCCTGCCCAGAGACCCGACGTCGACCAAATGGGAGTTATGAAGCCGACTTCGCTCCAGACTGCAGCGTCCAACACCACTATGTTCTCTGGTTTCGGCCTTTGAGGAATAATGAGCTGCCATTCCTCCACAAACATTCAAACACCGGACTGAATGTGTCCCCAGCAGCGCTCAAGCCATCATGAAGAGGAAACGTGGACACACCCCAGTTAATGGCTACAAATAGGTGTCCGCATACTTTTCGTCACATAGTGTATGTACCAGTCGCCTGTAATGAATCAGTGCAGTAATACAGGCCGACGTTGAGACATGACAGAATAGCAGAAAGGAACTGTCGGGTTTGGACTACACCGTGAATGGACTTGCCCGATTTGTTGATAACCGCGCACTGTCCAACATGCCTACAAGGAACGCTGTACCACTTGCAGCCATGTAACACGAACTACAGTGAGTGGTTATAAGAGTATCCTAACCGACAGGGCCAGAGACAAGTGCCATGCCTTATCAATGACACTCGGCTTCGAACACTACAGAAATTACTTCTGCCAGTGAATGCAGATCCATCTTTACGAGTTCCCGAACGAACATTGTGTAGGGAGCTGAACAGAATGGACGTATGAAGTCGTGGAACTCGCAAAAGGTCATTGCTCACTGCGGCTCATAAATCTTCAATTCTACAATGGTCCAAGCAAGGCAGAAACTGTTATGCTGACTGGAGGCGTTTAGTGTCGTCCTGCAACACCGTACAAACTTTTAAGACTGACTGTGACCACCCTGTACATAGAGAAGATATGCTGTGGGAACTCTAGTCTTCCAAAATGACAACTATTATGTTCGCATAGGTGCACGCATAGTCTGAAAACGCCTTGTCAGTGACATTACGTTTGGCCCGCTAAATCACCCAATCATAGTCTTTTAGAACATGTGCGGTACTATTCGGAACCGCAACCGAATCGCAGCAATCAGTATCCCTGCAATTTGGTAACTATATGTGTTCCAGTCATCAGCTGGATATGGCACACCTGAAGAAACTTGTACACTGTAGTCCTCGGCGAGTTGTTCTTATTATCAAAGGTAGATGCAATGTTGAACGGCAATAGTCTTCTACGAATTACAAATTGTTTGCTGGAATTACAATGACGAGTTTTTCCCAAGTTGGAAAACTACTTTAAAAGGCTAGGCACATGGAGCATGCTTGTATACTGACTAAAGACAGCTGCAACTCTACATCTAAATCCACATCCCTATTCGAGAACGCTCCATACAGAGAAAGGCGAAGGATATCTTGTACCGTTGCCAGTCATTGATTTTCCTATTCCACTCGGAATGGGGCGGGGGAAAAACTACTGTCTGGATGCTTCTGTACGTGCCTCAATTTCTCTTACCTTGTCTTCGCAGTCCTTTAGAAAGATGTACGTAGGTGGCAGTAGGATCATTCCGTAATCAGCCATAAATGCCGGTTTTCTTAACTGTCTCGATAGTGCTTCGCGAAAAGAACGTCTTCTTCCTTTAAGAAAATCCCACTTGAGTTCACGGAGCATTTTTGTAATACTCGCACGTTGTTCGACCCTACCCTTAAGCAATCTGGCAGCACACTTCTGAAGTTCTTCGAAGTCTTCGTTTAATCTTACATAATAGTGATTGGAAACAGCTGAACGGTAGTGAAGAATGTTGGTCCCGCAAATGTTCTGCACGCAGTGTACTCTATAGATGAGCTACAGTTTCCTAGATTTCTCTCAATAAACCTAAGTCGACCATTCGCCTTCTGTACAAGCGACGTTACATGTCGATTTGAAATGATACCTCTAGATACGTAAATACAAGACTTATCAAAGGACACCGGTACTTTATTTACAACACCATAGGACTGATTTCTAGTCATTATAGTTAACATACATATAACAACATTTAAAGCACGCTGGTATTCATCACGTCAAGCAGACATTCCATCGAAGTTATCCTGTATTCTCCTAACGTAACTTAACGACAACCCTTACCCGTTCATCTACACCACACTCCACAAGCCATCTAATGGTGTGTGGCGGAGGCTACTTCTGGTGCCACTAGCAGATCCCCCTTACACTCTTCCATTCGCGAATGCCGCATAGGAAGAATGACTCTCGGTAAGCCTCTGTATTGGCTCTAATTTCTCTAGTTTTCTCTTCATGCTCAATACGCGAGATGTATGTGAGAGGAAGTAATATGTTGTCCGACTCTTCTTGGAAAGTGCTGCCCCGAAATTTCTATAGTAAATCTCACCGTGATGCACAATTCCTTTCTTGTCACGACTGCCAATGGAGTTTGTTGAGTATGTCAGTAACGCTATCGCGGCGACTAAGCGATTCCGTGACAAAACACTCCGCTCTTCGTTGGATCTTCTCGATCTCTTCTGTCAGTTCTACCTGATAAGGATCCGAGATTTGTGAACAATACTCAAGAATCGGTGTGAGAGGCGCCAGCCGCTTTTTTCGTGGTGAGCTACATTTCCTCGAGATTCTTCCTATGAATTTCAGTCTGGCATCTGTTTCTCCTACCACTTGTTTTATCAGGCTTAAGGTCGTTCCAGATAGATACTCCTAAATATTTTACAGTAGATACAGTTTCCAGCAATTTGTCATCAATGGTGTTGTCTACATCTACATCCATACTCCGCAAGCCACCTGACGGTGTGTGGCGGAGGGTACCTTGAGTACCTCTATCGGTTCTCGCTTCTATTCAAGTCTCGTATTGTTCGTGGAAAGAAGGATTGTCGGTATGCCTTTGTGTGGGCTCTAATTGATTTTATCCCCATGGTCTCTTCGCGAGTTATACGTAGGAGGGATCAATATACTGCTTGACTCTTCGGTGAAGGTATGTTCTCGAAACTTTAACAAAAGCCCGTACCGAGCTACTGAGCGTCTCTCCTGCAGAGTCTTCCACTGGAGTTTATCTATCATCTCCGTAACACTTTCGCGATTACTAAATGATCCTGTAACGAAGCGCGCTGCTCTCAGTTGGATCTTCATCTCCTCTATCAACCCTATCTGGTACGGATCCCACATTGCTGAGCAGTATTCAAGCAGTGGGCGAACAAGCGTACTTAACCTACTTCCTTTGTTTTCGGATTGCATTTCCTTAGGATTCTTCCAATGAATCTGAGTCTGGCATCTGCTTTACCGACGATCAACTTTATATGATCATTCCATTTTAAATCACTCCTAATGCGTACTCCCAGATAATTTATGGAATTAACTGCTTCCAGTTGCTGACCTGCTATTTTGTAGCTAAATAATATGGGATCTATCTTTCTATGTATTCGCAGCACATTACAGTTGTCTACATTGAGATTCAATTGCCATTCCCTGCACCATGCGTCAATTCGCTGCAGATCCTCCTGCATTTCAGTACAATTTTCCATTGTTACAACCTCTCGATACACCACAGCATCATCTGCAAAAAGCCTCAGTGAACTTCCGATGTCATCCACCAAGTCATTTATGTATATTGTGAATAGCAACGGTCCTACGACACTCCCCTGCGGCACACCTGAAATCACTCTTACTTCGGAAGACTTCTCTCCATTGAGAATGACATGCTGTGTTCTGTTATCTAGGAACTCTTCAATCCAATCACACAATTGGTCTGATAGTCCATATGCTCTTACTTTGTTCATTAAACGATTGTGGGGAACTGTATAGAACGCAGTAATGGATTTTTTTTCCTGTTTATGCACAATATGTTACATTTATTTACATTCAGGGTCAGCTGCCAGAGCCTGCACCATTCATCAAACATCGGCAGGGCACTCTATGCTATTTTTTTTTAGACAATCACATCACCTGCGAACAGTCTTAAAGAGCTTCTGACTCTTTCTACTAGACCTAGACTAGATAGATGGACATTTCATAAATGTTGCACCCTATTTTTTTCACTTTCACGTTTTATTTTTTAGTATCTTTTTACAGCCCTTCAGTACAGTCTTCATGACTGAATCCTAGCGTCTCGGAGGCTCTGTTACTTTATCCAGCCCACCACTTCTAATCATCTATCTAATGTCTCGGGTGACGGTGGCAGAAAGCCCTTCCGGAGAAAGATAATGACGTCGACGCATAAGTTTTTTTTCATTTCGAGAACTAGTCGAAACCAGATAGACTCGTGTCCAGGCTATAGGAAGGATACGGCAACGCTTTCCTTCCGTATTCGCGTAGTTTTTGGGCGAAAACATTGCCGATATGCGGGCTCATTGTCGTGGAGAATGAGTGACCCAGCCTCGAGCAACTGAGGTCGGGTTTTGTTCATTTTTCTGCATAGATTTTGCATGAAGTTACGATAAAACACTGCTGTGATACTTGTTGTGTATTGGCAGGAAACCAACCCACTAAATTGAGAGGAAGCCGGAAGGCACGCGTTTAAGCTCACGCAGGCTGGCGTGAGGTCTGGAACAGGACAAGGAAATCAGAACTCAGAAAAAAGGAGGTAACTGGTAGAATACTTAACTTTAATCCACTAATGTTGAACGCAGCTCCCGTCTGTACATTATTTACAATATCAATAGCAACTGATAATGGCGCCATGCTAGGTGGTAGCAAATGACGTAGCTGAAGGCTATGCTAACTATCGTCTCGGCAAATGAGAGGGTATTTTGTCAGTGAACCATCGCTAGCAAAGTCGGCTGTACAACTGGGTCGAGTGCTAGGAAGTCTCTCTAGACCTGCCGTGTGGCGGCGCTCGGTCTGCAATCACTGATAGTGGCGACACGCTGGTCCGACGTATACTAACGGACCGCGGCCGATTTAAAGGCTAGCACCTAGCAAGTGTGGTGTCTGGCGGTGACACCACACTATTTGTAGTGATGATTCCTTGGTAATCCTAAGCAAAAATCATCATTTATTTGAGCTTTGATTCAACGTCTCGAAATTCTTTTGGACGTGGAGAATCTGAAGCTTTCCACATAGTGGACTGTGATTTCGGCTCCGGTTCGAAGTCTCTAATCCACGTTTCATCAGTAGCGACAGTTCGACACAAGAATCCGTGGCCTTCACTGTCGAATGGTTGTTTAAACAAGGTTGCAATGTCCAGGCGTTTCTGTTTCTCTTCAGCTGTCGGACAGTGTGAGACCCATCTCGCAGAAATTTTTCTCTTCTGCCTCACAAGTCGCACTTTAATCTTCTTCAAGTGCATCTGCCACAAGTTTCACATTTCGTTCGTCTCATGACGTTTTTGGCCTTCCGGGGCTTGGATTGTTGTATATGCTCATACGATCACCACGAAAACGATTAACCCAGCGTGAAACTATACTACGGTCCACTGTGAACTCACCACAAACTTCATTTAACGCACTGTGGATTTCTGTCGGGTTTTTGTCGCGTGAAGTTTTGATTTTGATGTACGACCTCTGGTCACGGTGCCCGAGACCGATACAGGGTCCATTTCCACCTGTCGCCAATTTTAAGTTAGAGAACACAGCGAAAAAACAAAAACACTTGTTCCTTTCTCAAAGTCCCAACTACATCTGACGTAAT
Source organism: Schistocerca nitens (assembly GCF_023898315.1). NCBI lineage: Eukaryota > Metazoa > Arthropoda > Insecta > Orthoptera > Acrididae > Schistocerca > Schistocerca nitens. The sequence continues at coordinate 361,689,717 of NC_064621.1, forward strand.
TTTCAGCGTTGTTGCATCAAATAATCTACATTAACACCAACCTGTGTATTATTTATGAAATGTCCCTCGTACATTGTAAACAATAATGGTCGTATCACACTTCCTTGAGATACTACGGAATTTACCTTTATGTCTGTCAATTTTGTTCCGTTAAGAGCGACGTGTTCAGTTGTATCTGCAAGGAAGTCTTGAATCCAATCGCAGATCTGACCCGATATTTGATACGCCCGTTCTTTTTTCTCTAAACATCAGTGCGAGACGGTGTCAAATGCTACAGCCTCGTCAGGAAGGAGGTGGAGATTGCTGCTGACCCTATGCGTCATATCGTTTATATGTTTTAGAGAACAAGAGCCGTTTAGTCAAACTTCTCTGTGGGCTGTGAAATTTAAAATTTTCCTGCGAACTAAATATTCAAAAAGATTTCGAGCTTGCAGCCGGTCGTCGTTAGCTTCCATCCACGATATTTCGACTGGACAACTGCCAGCCATCCGCAGGTGAGCCATCGAAGACTGTCGAAGACGCCCTCCGTTCCGCAATATATAGCGTGCAGCGAGTATTCCGCGCATGCGTCAAAATCATATTGACAGACGAACCACACCGCCCGCCAGCAGCGTCCTCGCTGGTTGAACTGCAGAACTCAGGTGTCTTCGGCGTTGTCAATTGTCGCGGCCACCGGAGTACTCTGACGTCTTCGTGTGGAGCAGATCTTAGAGATGACGGGGTTCCACGCATTATCTAGTTGGTAACCATTGTCACGGTTCATAAGATTGTCTGTCATGCGAATTTCCACCGATTCTTTTATGACGGAGTCCCAAAAGGATGTTGCTGTGCCCAAAATTGTTGTCTTGTCATACTCCATTGACTGTCCAGTGGAAATGCAATGCTCAGCAATTGTAGACTTGCTAGGTTGCAAAAGGCGAGTACAGCGTTGATGTACAGTGCAACGTTCTTCTACTGTTCGCATTGTTTGTCCTATATATGAAATGCCACACTGACAAGATATTTTATAAGTTCCCGCCTTCCTCAATACCAGGTCGTCTTTCACTGATCCCAGCAGGTCGGAAATCTTCGATGGTGGACGGAAAATCACTTCTCTGTGTGCTCTCCGTACGATATCATTCTCTCCACATTGACGGTACGGTGGCGCTGTCAATTTTTGGTCGCCAGTGTGGACGTGTGCTGCTGTCTCGTGATGGAGGTGGCAGTTGCAACGCTCGGCTGCGCCTGGCAGCACCGGGGCGTGGGCGACAACTCGGGCAGAGCTGCTGCAGCGGCCGGCGGCGGCGGCTGCCCTCGGAATTTGATTAAGAGCCGCCGGCCGCTCGACCCCGCCTCAGCATGTCGGCGGCTGGCCGCGCCGGCCACTCACAAAGAGCCGGAGCAGGAGCCGGCTGCCTCCGACCCACTGCTCACTACTCGCCGGCGCCGCCTCCTGTCTTTACGACGACTTCCTTGTTAAACACGCGACCATAAAGAACGATGCGACGTTTTCATTTTTTTTTTCTTCTAACACCATCTATGAAGGGAGAGGGGTGGTCGCCAGGACACCTTCCTAACCGTAAACTCCGTGGACAGACCCATCGATACTACCGACCAATCGCCGTGTCATCCTCGGCCAACGGCGTCACTGGATGCGCAATGAAGGCGCGTGGGGTCAGCACAGCGCACTCCTGTCCGTTGCCAGTTTCCGTGACCTGGATCCGCTACTACTCGGTCAAGTAACTCCTCAGTTGGCGTCACGAGGCTGTGTGCAAAATGACTCTGAGCACTATGGGACTCAACATCGGAGGTCATCAGTCCCCTAGAACTACGTAAACCTAACTAACCTAAGGACATCACACGCATCCAAGCCCGAGGTATGATTCGAACCTGCGACTGTAGCAGTCGCGCGGTTCCGACTGAAGCGCCTAGAACCGCTCGGCCACAGCGGTCGGCAGGCTGAGTGCACAACGCTCTGCTCCTCCCACCAACGAAAAATCCCTGGCGGTACCGAGAATCGAAACCGGGTCCCCCACATGGCAATCAGTCGGACTGACACTCAGCTACGGAGGCTGACTATCACTCCCCCCTTCCCTTAAAAAAAATTAAAGCGTTTACATTTTCACATATACATGGCGTTAAAACTATCCCAGATTTTTGTGCGGGGTGGTAAGGTACAAAACAAGACAAAAATGTCGAGTAAACAAGGGCTCTAAAGCACACACCTTAGGAGCTATGAGCACTTTTTCATCTACGATACTCTGAAACACACCTCTTGTAATGCAAGCTCGTTTCTTTTACGAATGGCCTACAGAATTCAGAACACTAATGAGGACACATTCTTGTATAATTGCCCATAGATTCAGCGTGCAGTAAAAATCTGTACATGTCGTTACTGTAAACCGTATTCACAATCCTGGGTATGTGCAGCACATACATTAATTCTAATGTATCTAGTTTATGGTTTTGATGAGTTTATGAAATGTTTTTAAATTGTAGTTTTATCTTGGCACTTGCCAGCGTAGTGGAAGTCTATTATTCCACAGTACAAATGGCAGACATGATCTTCTGGCAAGTGGATGCAACCGTCGAGCCCGTTTACTCAGCCATGTTTCTCAGAGAATACGTGATTCCCTAATATCGTGGATAGAAGCGTCCCTTACTATCAATGGACACCATATTGAAAATTTCCTTTAGCGATGACTCTGCAGGTCGCATGTAATAGGAAACGGATTAGAACCTATGCATTCTTAGGTCATTCGTAATAGCAAAGAACTTGCAGTAGAGGAAGTGCGTTACGTCCGCAGCTCGTGGTCGTGCGGTAGCGTTCTCGCTTCCCACGCCCGGGTTCCCGGGTTCGATTCCCGCCGGGGTCAGGGATTTTCTCTGCCTCGTGATGACTGGGTGTTGTGTGATGTCCTTAGGTTAGTTAGGTTTAAGTAGTTCTAAGTTCTAGGGGACTGATGACCATAGATGTTAAGTCCCATAGTGGTCAGAGCCATTTGAACCATTTTTTGAAGTGCGTTTCACATAGCCAAGATGAACAAGAGTTTATACTTCTTGGTACGCATTTTGATGCCCACGTTTACTGCAGATTTCTTTTTCTTGTTTTCGTCCATTCTACCACCGTTCAAAATAAGTAATACTTTCTTTAAGACACTGCATAAACTTAGGACTGGGTACGTGCTTCCACAATCGTTGTATAGTAGACACAGATTTTATTACACTTATATCAATCTTCCTCAACTTGTTCTTCACATCAGTTGGAATTAATTTTTGTCTGTTAATATATCCTATCGTTATTCACTATATGATCAACAATATCTGGCCACCAGTTACTGGGGTGTGTCCAACCTTCGCCGTTATGACGTCTTAAATTCTGCTGGGGTCATTTTCAGTGAGATGTCTGTGGAGGAATAGCAGACCATTCTTTTTCTAGAAACGAAACCAGACAACGCAGTGATGTGGAACACTGAGTTCTGGAGCGTAGTCGACGTCCTAACTCATCTAAAAGGTGTTTCGTTGGGTTCAGGTCGGGACTCTGGGCAGGCCACCCCCCCTCCAGGAATGTTGTTGAAAAAAATTAACGATCTTGAACACATTTTTGTAAAATTTGATATTATACATTTAGCTTTAACGTCGTGTGGAAATATTAGACAGGAGAGGTTTGTCACACAAGTTACTAAGAACAAACCAATAGATGTACCAATACTTCAGAATTGGTATTGCCATTAAAGAGAATTTAAAAGTAAAAAGTTTAGACTACGGACAAGGATGCAGTTTGTCTCCGATAATTTTTTAATATCCATGTTGGTGATATGTTGAGACAGTGGCCAAAAGAAATAGCTTTACACCCATAACTTTAACGAAGGAAATTATCTGATGACACGAGAGAAATATGCCGAAAAAGAAGCTATGCTGAACACAGAATAAAAATGTGAGAAATGAAACCGCAATGAAGTTCTACAAAACAGTGGCAGTGTCGTCAATATTTTTTGATAGTGGGACTTTGACACTGACAGCTAGAAATGAACGTAGGACACAAGTTCAGAAAATGAGGTCTTTAAGAAGAGCAGCTGGCTACCGAATTTCTGAAACGATTGCGAGCAGAACAATCAGACAAGAACTAGGCCTTAAAATAAGTATAGGAGGATAGAAATAAATAGAGAGATCAACTCACGTCAATGAATGAAAACAGAGTACCTAAAATTAGTAAAGAATTATCGACCAGTAGCAAAAAGATTAGTAGGTAGACCAAGAAAGAGTTGTAGAGATCAAATAGAACTAATCGCAGGTAGTAAAGATACTGAACAAGAGAACGTAATTGGCAAATGTGTGACATCACAAGGAAGAAGAAGGAGGAGAAATACACTCCTGGAAATTGAAATAAGAACACCGTGAATTCATTGTCCCTGGAAGGGGAAACTTTATTGACACATTCCTGGGGTCAGATACATCACATGATCACACTGACAGAACCACAGGCACATAGACACAGGCAACAGAGCATGCACAATGTCGGCACTAGTACAGTGTATATCCACCTTTCGCAGCAATGCAGGCTGCTATTCTCCCATGGAGACGATCGTAGAGATGCTGGATGTAGTCCTGTGGAACGGCTTGCCATGCCATTTCCACCTGGCGCCTCAGTTGGACCAGCGTTCGTGCTGGACGTGCAGACCGCGTGAGACGACGCTTCATCCAGTCCCAAACATGCTCAATGGGGGACAGATCCGGAGATCTTGCTGGCCAGGGTAGTTGACTTACACCTTCTAGAGCACGTTGGGTGGCACGGGATACATGCGGAGGTGCATTGTCCTGTTGGAACAGCAAGTTCCCTTGCCAGTCTAGGAATGGTAGAACGATGGGTTCGATGACGGTTTGGATGTACCGTGCACTATTCAGTGTCCCCTCGACGATCACCAGTGGTGTACGGCCAGTGTAGGAGATCGCTCCCCACACCATGATGCCGGGTGTTGGCCCTGTGTGCCTCGGTCGAATGCAGTCCTGATTGTGGCGCTCACCTGCACGGCGCCAAACACGCATACGACCATCATTGGCACCAAGGCAGAAGCGACTCTCATCGCTGAAGACGACACGTCTCCATTCGTCCCTCCATTCACGCCTGTCGCGACACCACTGGAGGCGGGCTGCACGATGTTGGGGCGTGAGCGGAAGACGGCCTAACGGTGTGCGGGACCGTAGCCCAGCTTCATGGAGACGGTTGCGAATGGTCCTCGCCGATACCCCAGGAGCAACAGTGTCCCTAATTTGCTGGGAAGTGGCGGTGCGGTCCCCTACGGCACTGCGTAGGATCCTACGGTCTTGGCGTGCATCCGTGCGTCGCTGCGGTCCGGTCCCAGGTCGACGGGCACGTGCACCTTCCGCCGACCACTGGCGACAACATCGATGTACTGTGGAGACCTCACGCCCCACGTGTTGAGCAATTCGGCGGTACGTCCACCCGGCCTCCCGCATGCCCACTATACGCCCTCGCTCAAAGTCCGTCAACTGCACATACGGTTCACGTCCACGCTGTCGCGGCATGCTACCAGTGTTAAAGACTGCGATGGAGCTCCGTATGCCATGGCAAACTGGCTGACACTGACGGCGGCGGTGCACAAATGCTGCGCAGCTAGCGCCATTCGACGGCCAATACCGCGGTTCCTGGTGTGTCCGCTGTGCCGTGCGTGTGATCATTGCTTGTACAGCCCTCTCGCAGTGTCCGGAGCAAGTATGGTGGGTCTGACACACCGGTGTCAATGTGTTCTTTTTTCCATTTCCAGGAGTGTACATTTTATTTCCTTGTACTTTTTCGACCTTGTTGAAACTGTCAAATATGTCGGGAAGACAGACAGTATCAGGACGTCGTAGTTAGATTAAATCACAAATGCTTGAATCAGTCGATCAGTGATACACAACTGCTGTACCAAAACATTCGCAGAAACGTCTCAAAGACATTCCTTTTGATAGTCACCTTATCTACGATGTGTAGGAGAAGACCTACAAATTCCTAGTCATTTTCTTGACAGATCTAGCAGAAAAGATCATTCAGAAACCTCAATTATATCTTGTTAACGTAGTGCAGAGGTTCGTGCAACAAGGTATCCTCCACACAGTGGACTGAAATAGCCTCAGATAAAGCAGATTATAAATTGGCTAAAAACCCGCGGTATCGACCAACCACGGACGCAGCACTGTAGGTTGATCATGAAAATACGTTTCATAAAGGAAAGAAATTGACACTATAGTTCAGTCTGACCTCCCAATTCTGTGGTGAGAACATTCTTGGTGAGCGCACAGAGCTACCCCTAAATATAACACAATACGAGATCATACACTGCGCAATACAATTAAAGAGTCTCTCTCTCTTTTTTTTTTTTTTTTGAGACCCCGTCATTTTCTTTCATTGCGACGCAGAAGTTCGAAATTTGCCTCGAAGGTAACCTTTCTCTGTAATGGCGCAAAAGTGTGGCGCCCTGAGATATCACCATCGGGCTTCGGCAACGCTCCAAGCAACAAGATGTCAACACACGCAAAAAAATTGTCGGAAGTTCATTTGTGTTTTAAGGTGGGTCAATGATGTCACATTGGCACCAAAGTTCTCCATAAATTGTGTACCACGCCACCGTGAAGGCGTCACGCGATGGAAAAGCAGTCAGTGAAACAACCCTTCGGGCGTTGATTCCCACATATTTCACGGTCAAAAACGACAGTTCGTAGTGTGATGAGCAAAGAACGACGTTCTTGACAATCTTTGAGACTGCTGGCACCCCCCCCCCCCCATACACACAAATAAACCCTTCTCGAAGGACATTGTGATACTACAACGCAGTTGAATGTCATCTAAACCCTTTGAAATGCAGTGTGTTATGGTATACAGGACAGAACCACTAGGGGCTCCTCAAAACCATTCGACGAAATTTGAACGTGATCCAAAGCAGCAGAGGGCGTTTATGCTCTTTGAGCTTTCTTGTTTCGCGTCCTCCTGTAGCCTGATCACGTTGACACATGTGTGAATAAAGTGGCAAAGGGTGACTCTTAAGACCAGCGCCTGTTGAGCAACAGCCTCAGTGTCAACCGTGGGCCTCTGTTGACCACTTTAAAAATGTCCCTGCGCAGAGACATGCTTTCACTGATGACTATGCGCTGACAGGATAGGCAACACTTTAGACACCCATCAAATTTAGCTTGAGAACAACAGGCGCTAATGCAACGGTGTAGAGACACTCAGCTGAGGTTGTGACAACAGGGTTGCCTACCCTGCCAGCATGTAGTCTTCGGTGAGTGCATGTCCCTTCATTCACGTGCGTGTCAATATTACACTCCCCATGATCATGCCACAGGAGAGCACGAAACAGAGGTGGCGTTGCCGCTTTGGATCACTCTCAAATTTCGTCAGATGATTTGAATGGTCCTTAGTGGTTCTGCCCTGTATACCAGAACATAAATCACGGTCTGCTCCACTGCAAAGGGGTCAGACCACGTTGAATGGGGTTGCAGCTCCACGATGTCCTTATAGAAGGGTTGAATCGTCCAGTGGGTGTCAGCAGTGTCCAAGGTTGTTAAACACAGAAAACTTTCGTTTGCGGCCGCGAAATATGTGTAAATGAACGCCCCAAGGGAAGTGGTGGTTCCATTGACGTCGTCTGTGACACCTTATGAAGCTTTTCGTGTCGACTCTTGAGTGGTGGTATTGAAACGTCCCCTTTTTAACAATTGTACACGACTGTGCTTAAGCTGAAACACAATATTTTTAGCGCAACGCAGTCTGACTTTCAAAAATCCATACAAAAGAATGGCCCTGACTAACATTAACCTATACGTTTCACAAATCACTTACCTCACAAAAATCTTCTTTACTCGAGCTACTGCAATAAAGCGAGCGCCACTACTGCCAGCTAAATAAAAGATTCAAACTACTGAAGGTACTAACTACTGATAGGCTTAGTTAGCAAATGAAAGATTTTAATAGAGAACAAACAATGTATTTACCTTAATAGTCATAATATATATAGCAGTTCATGACAAATTCCAAATCTCCGCCATCTCTCTCCCCACATCCACCACTGCTGGCGGCTCACCTCCAACTGCGCAACGCTACGCGCTGTTCACAGCCAGCTGCCTAACACTACAATGGCGAGTATTACAACAACGCAAAGCAGCCACAGACTGCACACAGCACAGCCAGTGATTTTCATACAGAGGTGACGTTACCAATTAAAAAAACCTAAACAGCCTACTTACATAGCCCCCATGCTCCCCACAAAAAATTTTACAAATGGGTTTGGGCAGTGGCCAATACAGATTTGAAAAAATTTTTCATAATTACAATAACAAAGAAATCAAATGCACACACTTATTGATACAATGTTGGTGAAAAGCTAAACTTTCTCACAGTCCATAAAGACAGTCCTAATCGTTCATCACAGTAAAATATCAGTGTTTTTCTCAAAGTCTGAGCAGTAAAAGAAAATGCACACGGAAGTAGTGGATTTCCATGCAGTCTTGAAGAAGTAGTGTTGTCCTTCGAACAGAAAGACAATGCTGACTCTTGACATGCTGAAAGGTAATGGGCCACAACAGAGCAAACCCACAGCAGAGTCAGTCGCAGTTTTGAAGAATATCGTTTGGTAGGTCATCACAGAACAGACCCACTGTAGTCCTGGTAGAGATTACGGTATTGGTGGGTCACCAGAGGCGCAGACCCACTGCAGTCCTGGTAGAGATTGTGGTATTGGTGAGTCATCAAAGGTGTAGACCCACTGTAGTCCTTGTAGAGATGGCTAGCAGCCATGTGTTGCGACTGTGCAGGTGCACAATCACCATTGAAGAGTCTTGCAGATAATATAGCAAGTCCATAAACCACCACTTGTGCACTCACAAAGTTTTTTAATTGTCCTTAGAACCAGCAATGCTGTTATCCAGTCCCTTGCTGAATTATTAACACACATGCAAACACTAACAGTCCCTACTTCTCACATATTGTCCATATACTATGACCAACAGAAACGTGTGCAGTCAAATGGAACTTACAAGTTACTTAATTTGATGACCTGGTGTCAATTACAATTTTATAACATAAGAATGCAATTACAAAGGTACAAAATACATAATTAAAGAACATAACAATACAGAGAACATTTGTAATACAGGCTTTACAAAAGAATCGAAATAACATATACGTCAGTGTTATAGGAATTATGACATGAGTACATACATAAAAGATCAGAATAACTTTCGAAACATCAACTTCACACATGAGCATTAAAACAAAACAGAATAAATAATGTCTAAACATCTTTACAAAGAAAATAACATATTATCAGAAAAATTGTACAATGTAACTCTCATCAGATAAACACATAAAGACAGGAAGAACACAAATACCCAAGGGTGCACAAACACATAGTGGGATAACACAAGGAAAGGACAGGGTTTGTTTTGCTGCAGTATTTTGCAAACAAAACTTTCTTTACTTCTCGGAGATCTCCTTTCGTTCTTCATTATTTCCAAAAAGTCCCATCTATACCTGCTTTCTATACCTTTTTCGTATATCTTCTCAATGCATTTCTTCCAATGAATCGCATCTCATTCTCTTATAGTCTACCCCCTCTTAAGCTAACTTAAATCTACTGAGCTCAGATGCTAAACTAAGGGACGAGGCAATGCAGCAGCACAAAACAATTAACACAAACACCAATGATCAAAAATACAAATGGCGAAGCAAGCAGCAAAAATTACAACTAATATAAGGCAATGAGCAGCAAACAAGAAAAATAAATCAGTAGTAAACTGGCTTAACAGAGTAATACAAAGTGAAATTTAGTAGCACTATGCCTGGCAAGCAGAAGCAGAAAATGAAATATCTTATACCTAAACATGACATAGCTCAAGCAGAAAAAATAGTACACTAAAGATAACAACGCAGTCAAGGGAAATGTCTATTCACATCTTAATATCTAAGTAATTAAAGTGGTGCGCCACAAAAACTAATTCTACAAAAATTATTACCAAGTAGTTGAAAAGAAAATTATGAATGCAGTTACTGTTATTAGTCCCTTCTTATTGTTCTTTCCATTCCAAGAGCTCCTTTTTTTAAGAATGTGGATTACAAAATTATTATTTAATAGATCTGTTGACAGAAAGTGTTCACATTAGCAAATGCATTTTATTTTATAAAAGCAATGCTGCAATACAGCTGGAAACTAGGTATCAAATGAAATAAGCAACTATGAAAAGCAAAGCATAAAAATATCATTCAATAGTCATGTGACATTTCATAAGTTAGTAGAAATTCTCTCAACTCTTGTAGAAAGACACTTGTCCTAATCAGGTGTGCAGTTGTACGAATATTTCCCATCAATTCATAAGCATTTCAGTAAGTAGCACAAAATACGAGTAATCATATGTTTCCAAGTAATGAGCGTGTCGTATTTGCGATGCTTTCTACAAAGGAATGTGAATAGCGAGGTTAATGGCCTACTTTTTTTTTCACCTAATGGCTGTTTCTCCAGGTGGCTGGCACAGGTGGCCGCTCAAGACGCATTACGTCAAGGTCACTTACCTTTCTTACCGAAATATTTACGACAACAGTTTCCGCTACAGTGGCAGTCTCGTATAAAAATATTTCACAGGTCAAGAATTTGCGTTACAAATCTGTAGAAACAAAATCCTATTGATATAACAGTGTCCAAAAAGTTTTCGTCGGCATTGTAATACATTCACGCATTTACATACATTTCATAACTCTTAAAGTACGATTCTTGGTTTCCAACAACCTGTTTCACAAACCAGAGTGAGTCCCTAACCACTACTCATTATTCCTTACCTTATTCGTCGACACTTCTTCAATATTTTATGATAACAGATACGTAGCATACTCAAATAACTCATATAGCATCAGCTTATTGATCATAAACATACCTCAACAGCATAATACACATCATCGTCATAATAATAACATCATAACACCTCAGTCAAATCTCAAAAACGTCGTAGCTTTTTGCAATAATGACAAAACCTAAAAAAAATTCTCTGCTCATTTCAAGAGTGTCATCTACCTCAAACGTACTTTAAAATCATGCTCCCTTACCAAATACATCATTCAAAGCTCTCATAGTATCACAATGGTTCCGAAAAAATATGAACAGTTCACAAAGTACAGACAAAATACAATTTCATAAGTGTGAAGTTATCCAACTGTGTAATTACGTAAACATCTGTCACTGATGTAGTAAAAAAAATGTTTATCTCTCAGTTAAATGATCAGATAGCTGTGTAATTTGTGTGTTAGAGAAATATGGTACCGATGTGTAAAGTTGTATAAGCAAATACCATATTAGCTAGGGCTCCTTGTGCTTGCCAAACACATGGTACACAAAGTAGGCGTGTACCCCCCTGAGGATTAATGTATAATACCCTCAGGTGATACAGATTGCAGCAATGGAATGAAATGTATCATGGAAAACCTTTGTATCATTGTAATTCAAAAATCTTTAAAAATAAATATTTTAAGTACAAAATTAATTACTCAAATACGTGTACTGTAGTGCTAAACTGTGCGTCATGTTGTAAGATAATCTCTGTGGAAGTCTCGTAGTTATCGTCCTCCGAAAGTTAAGTTCTGCAGAAGTCAATGTACTTACCTCATGATAAACAAAAGTGAAATGCTTTGCGTATAGATATCGTAGTTATTATGCTTATTGGCGTGATGAAGAAAGTACTGTACAGTAACGTATTGTTGTGCCACGAAAAAGGCTGTCTCATTGCTGCTATACTACAAAAGTTACTACTAAAACATGTTTTACTTTCCAGAAGAATTCAGAAAATGTGCAGATATAAAACAGATACATCGCAAAAGCAACATTGTAAATTGTCACTCATTAGTAGCGTCGTGATAAAATCGTGTAGCTGTCACATAAACTAACCTCTGTGTCATCTGGTATCTCTCAGAAAGCACTTTAAATTCAGAATGTATTTTCAAATAAACCAAAATGTTGGATTAAAATCTCATTAGCAGTACTGGTATATGTTCTAAGTATGTGAGCCTTATAGTCGTTACATAATCATGCAACTAACAAGCAAGAATGTACACACACAATAACACTGTTTCGTCTGTTCACTATAACAATGCATTCGTAATTTCTGTTTAAATAAGTTCTCCAGGTTCTTGACTGGATATTTAACTTCAAACATTGCTGCATGTTAACAGTTTCTTAAGTCTGACAAAGCATACTAGAAATGTGAAGTGAAAAGTTTTATGGCAAAGACAAAGTTAAAAAGCAGATTATCTTTCAATAAACGGTTTTACATGTGAAATTTAGTGTAAACCTTTACTCTTCCTAGTACGCAGGCTTTCAACTGAAAAGCAATTGTCATGTTTTATACGTCGGTAAAGAATACTGGAATTCTTCTCAAGGTTAGCGTCTATGTTATTTTTCTCGGAGCCAGCGGGCGCACGCGGCTGCCTGCTGTGAGAGTCATTGTCTGTCTCTTTGTTGGCGCGCGCCGTTATTGGGATTAGGAGACCTAACTTCTACAAATGCACTCTGACGAGAAGGCCCTGCCCTGTTTAAATCCCGCCAGTTCTGATGCATTTCAGGTCTGTCGTTACGATCATATCGTCTGTCGTCATGTCGGTAGATTCCATAGTTTCTTTCTTGTCGGTCACGAGGTGGAGAATTTCTCCCTGAATCGTAACTGCGCGCTGGACCGTTGCGTCTAAAGTTATTCTGTCTCCAGTGATAATAATAGTTCTGGTTGCCAAATTGTCTGTTTCTCTGATTGTCTCTGTGATAGTCATTACTATGGAAGTGCGATCTTTCTCTGTACCTATTATTACTCTGCCAACGATTGTCATACGGGTGGTGTCTGTTTTGGTCACGATTTGCGTTGTAAGAATAGACTTGTCGTGTCCAGTTATTGTTTCTGTCGTCACGGAATTGTGACGGATGTGACCTGTAGTGATTGTTTTCCTCTTTTCGCATCCGGCGACTGTCTGTGTCAATTTCTAATTCTTGTAGGAGTCGCTGAAAAGCTTCAATATCGTCTTTGCAACGTCCTGCTAAAATAATATTTCTTAAATGTTCAGGCAATTTCTTTAAGCAAATGCGGATGAGTTCTGAGGGGCTGTATGGGTTTGAAAGATACTGATTCTTATGCAACATGTCTTCAAAATATTTCATAAGACTGGAAAATTCAGATTGTTCGAAACGTTTCATCATTATGATGCTATGTTTTACTCGGTCTTGTGTAGCTTGAGACCAATACGCTGAGAGGAAGGCATGATAAAATTCTCCTTCACTGTGACAATCGTGAATGACCGATCGCATTCTTACAGCTGGTTCATTCTCCAAGTAGCCACACATAAATTCTAACCTGTGCTCCAATGACCAGTTGGGAGGAAAACATTGAGAGAATTGATGGAGCCACGCTTGTGGATGAATGTCGTTGGCAGAATTCTTAAACGTTTTGAATTTACGTGTAGTAATGAACAGCTTATAGTCAAAATCATCGTGTCGGCGAGTAGCATATCGGTCATTGTTACGTCGTGTCGGCGGTTCCATCTCAAAATCCAATGCGCCTTTCCAATTTCTTTCATAATTTTCAAAATGTCCTGTGTTATTATTTTGTGGTTGTTCCGTATTTCTATGTCCCTCTTCCCGTACTGGAGCGCGAGTGTCCTCTGAAATATGTAATTCTTGTATTACCTGCGTCAACTGATCTTGTACTTCCCGGATTTCTTTTTTGTACTGTGTATTGATTTGATTTTGATTTTGTTTGAATTTTCTAATTTGTTCATACTCTTCTGTGTCAGTGAAGGCTACAGGTCTTGTGTCATTCAGATCATCATCTACCTTTGTAGATAAGTTAGTGACCTGATCCGAAAGTTCGGCTACTTTCTCCGATAGTGAACACATTTCCTCAGTGTGTTTTTCTAAACCAAGTTTCAGAGTGTCCATTTGTGTTGAAATCGTATCTACTGTGTCCTTTAAGTTTTCTTGAGTTTTTGCAAGTTGCGTAACCGAATCGGTAGATGCAACTGAATCAATTTTAGCTTGCAGGGTGTCGTGATTTTTATGAACAATAGTTTGCAGTTCTTTTATGGCTGCTTCATGATTCTGTAATGCATTTTCATGACGCGAAAAAATAGGTTGGAAATGCTCACAAATTTGTGTTTTTACGTCATTACAGACTTTTTGACATTTCGATTCGATTTTATGTAACTCAGTAGTTAAATCTTCACGTGTTTGTTCAAGTGTGGTGTCTAACTTTTGAAGATTTTGTCCCATTTGTTGCATTAATTGCAATAATAATGTATTAGTGTCTGGAATCTGTTTCTCTATGCTTTTTTGCAGTGCATTTTCACCGGCAACATTCACATTTTGACAAGCAGAAAATGTGTCGTGACTCATTTGAGAAAACGGTGAGGACCCAAAACCTGAGTCTACAATATTTGCAAAATTGTGTCCTGTCATTCCCGATTCCTGAGGCGAGCTGTTGCCGACCGATCGATCGATAATGCTTCCCTCTTCACTAATTGTTTCACTGTCCACGCCATTGTTTGCCACCCGCTCCATTTCCCTATGCACAGTTACCAAATTCCTACTTTGAATATTAGTTAATTCATTACACGGTGGCGCTAACACACTGCTTTCGTCTTCGCTGTCATTTCTCAATTTACTTTGGAGCCTAGTGTTACGTTTTTCACACGCCATTATTGTCACAATATTTCACACGACAACACAGAAAAACACAATTTGAAGAGCAAAAATAGGGGAACACATTAACATAGCACTGAAAATAATATCTAGTTAATTGCAGCTGCGAAATACTTGGTGCAAATCTACATGTGTGCCACACCTGTTTTACTGTACAACAATGAAAGACTGCAACTACAAAGGAGATTCTCTCTACAACTACGCGCTAGCAATAAACAAAAGCTACACTAATTACACAAACTACAAGAAAAAATCAGAAGATTCCAGTGAGGTATCCTCGGCTAAGGGTCGACATATGAAACGTCCCCTTTTTGAACAATTATACACGACTGTGCTTAAGCTGAAACACAATATTTTTAGCGCAACGCAATCTGACTTTCAAAAATCCATACAAAAGAATGGCCCTGACTAACATTAACCTATACGTTTCACAAATCACTTACCTCACAAAAATCTTCTTTACTCGAACTGCAATACAGCGAGCGCCACTACTGCCAGCTAAATAAAAGATTCAAACTACTGAAGGTACTAACTACTGATAGGCTTAGTTAGCAAATGAAAGATTTTAATAGAGAACAAACAATGTATTTACCTTAATAGTCATAATATATATAGCAGTTCATGACAAATTCCAAATCTCCGCCATCTCTCTCCCCACATCCACCACTGCTGGCGGCTCACCTCCAACTGCGCAACGCTACGCGCTGTTCACAGCCAGCTGCCTAACACTACAACGGCGAGTATTACAACAATGCAAAGCAGCCACAGACTGCACACAGCACAGCCAGTGATTTTCATACAGAGGTGACGTTACCAATAAAAAAACCTAAACAGCCTACTTACAGTATGTCCGAAATGTCTCCCTCGGCCACGCATAAGAAAACCACGTTATTTCAACGGTGAGTGTCGCAGTCCTGATCTCCATTGCAGAGGCGAGAAAGGAAAGGATGAAATGTGGGCTAGAGAGGGGTGCGACGACCTTCCCGTCGTGTGACAGGTCCGCCCACATGAACTTTTGAGCTCTGGCCCTTTTTCCGCATGTCTTGAGGCCATGTTGTTTGAAGCGTCACGAGCCCGAGAGGACGTCGCAGGCCGAAACGCTTTTGCACTATTACAAAGGAAGGCTGTAGACACCTACGAGCTAAATTTCGAACTTCTGCGTCGCAATGGGAGAAAATGACGGGATTTCAAAAAAGTGACCCGTTAATTGAGTTGCGCAGTGTAGAATGAAAGTAAACAGTGGAAGCAAGCCTTGTGTTTAAGTTTTCGAGGCAGCGGGATTTATTCTATGGGGAAGATACCAGCATAGTCTCTGCACAAGTATTTGAAGGTGATGTTTTCAAGAAAGCTTTTGTTCTACTTTCGATCGCAAGAATTTAAAATGGTCGACTTGACCGACTGACCAACTTGGGCGAATGAAAGGTCGCTTTTACAAGAGTTGTGTGTCAGAAAGCCTATGCGTTCTGTTTTGTTTCAGAAACGTTAATCTGTTGTATGGAAGCCAAGTACTGGTGTTACCTACTACCCTGACTATCCTATTAGCTAGCTCTTTCTCATTACATTACATTTCACTTCTTTCATGATAACGCTTCTTTCATCTGTAAAGAGGAACAAATTGCCATCATCTGTCACGTTTGGCGAAAATCGGTGATATAAAAAATACAGGGTGAGATTTTTGATACAGCGGAATATTTCAAAAACTCTGCATCGGATTAAAAAATAAACTACCCCACCCCTAAGGGGTCGGACGGGAGACAACTTTGAAATCTTATGTAGAAACATCCCATTTTTATTGTAGATTGGGATACTACCGGAAAAAAATTCGTAACGTTTGTTTGTAACACTGTTGTCGTTGCACGATAGATGAAGCTCTCTCCTCTCACCAACGAAGTGCTTGTTTGTAAGAATTATTTCACAGTGAATGCTCTAAAATGTCGCCGCCCACTTCGATGCTCATATTTACCCACAAATGGAATGATTTGATATAACTGAGAAATGTTTCCGTTGCAGTCATCTGACATGTGTCAGTGAATCGCGTTATCGCGCTTTATTATAAACCTTACTCTCCAAGTAACCCTACAAACGGAAGTCACGGAACGTAAGACCTGGCCTTCTTGTAGGATAAGACGCTGGACCGCTTCTTCCGATCCACCGAAGATTGTATACGCGTTCTGATACTTCCCGTGGTGCTACAGAACATTGTGCTAGACAACCATCATGTTGCAACGGTATTGTCTGTCTCAATTCCAAACGAAGGTCTGCAAGTAATACTGGAAGGTCGTCCTCCAAAAATGTTCGATATTTATCTCCATTTAAAGTTACATCGATGAAGAACGGAGATATTTATCGCCATTTAAGGTGACATCGATAAAGAACGGATCAATGCGTTTGTCACCAATTATTCCACACCAAACATTCACATTCCACTTACGCTGATATTCAGCTTAGCGGAACCAATAGGGGTTCTCCACTTTCCAATAATGCATGTTGTGCTAATTAATCGTACCGTGGTTCGTGAAGGTCGACTCGTCGGGGAATTACTCGTATACTCGATGCGAAGAAATTGGGATCTCTCTGTATTTGCTGAAGCGACCTCTGGGAAAATGTTACTTAGTCCTGGAAATCATTGTCATGAAGTTCCCGAGGGAAGGAAATACACTCCTGGAAATGGAAAAAAGAACACATTGACACCGGTGTGTCAGACCCACCATACTTGCTCCGGACACTGCGAGAGGGCTGTACAAGCAATGATCACACGCACGGCACAGCGGACACACCAGGAACCGCGGTGTTGGCCGTCGAATGGCGCTAGCTGCGCAGCATTTGTGCACCGCCGCCGTCAGTGTCAGCCAGTTTGCCGTGGCATACGGAGCTCCATCGCAGTCTTTAACACTGGTAGCATGCCGCGACAGCGTGGACGTGAACTGTATGTGCAGTTGACGGACTTTGAGCGAGGGCGTATAGTGGGCATGCGGGAGGCCGGGTGGACGTACCGCCGAATTGCTCAACACGTGGGGCGTGAGGTCTCCACAGTACATCGATGTTGTCGCCAGTGGTCGGCGGAAGGTGCACGTGCCCGTCGACCTGGGACCGGACTGCAGCGACGCACGGATGCACGCCAAGGCCGTAGGATCCTACGCAGTGCCGTAGGGGACCGCACCGCCACTTCCCAGCAAATTAGGGACACTGTTGCTCCTGGGGTATCGGCGAGGACCATTCGCAACCGTCTCCATGAAGCTGGGCTACGGTCCCGCACACCGTTAGGCCGTCTTCCGCTCACGCCCCAACATCGTGCAGCCCGCCTCCAGTGGTGTCGCGACAGGCGTGAATGGAGGGACGAATGGAGACGTGTCGTCTTCAGCGATGAGAGTCGCTTCTGCCTTGGTGCCAATGATGGTCGTATGCGTGTTTGGCGCCGTGCAGGTGAGCGCCACAATCAGGACTGCATACGACCGAGGCACACAGGGCCAACACCCGGCATCATGGTGTGGGGAGCGATCTCCTACACTGGCCGTACACCACTGGTGATCGTCGAGGGGACACTGAATAGTGCACGGTACATCCAAACCGTCATCGAACCCATCGTTCTACCATTCCTAGACCGGCAAGGGAACTTGCTGTTCCAACAGGACAATGCACGTCCGCATGTATCCCGTGCCACCCAACGTGCTCTAGAAGGTGTAAGTCAACTACCCTGGCCAGCAAGATCTCCGGATCTGTCCCCCATTGAGCATGTTTGGGACTGGATGAAGCGTCGTCTCACGCGGTCTGCACGTCCAGCACGAACGCTGGTCCAACTGAGGCGCCAGGTGGAAATGGCATGGCAAGCCGTTCCACAGGACTACATCCAGCATCTCTACGATCGTCTCCATGGGAGAATAGCAGCCTGCATTGCTGCGAAAGGTGGATATACACTGTACTAGTGCCGACATTGTGCATGCTCTGTTGCCTGTGTCTATGTGCCTGTGGTTCTGTCAGTGTGATCATGTGATGTATCTGACCCCAGGAATGTGTCAATAAAGTTTCCCCTTCCTGGGACAATGAATTCACGGTGTTCTTATTTCAATTTTCAGGAGTGTATGAAAGGGATTATATTTTCTGCGTCTCAATATTCGGCAAACAGTAGTCTGGCTAATTCCCAATTCACGACTTAATTGCCGAGTGCTAGTGGGGGGTTGTGATTCACAGCAACTGATATCGCAATTTCATTATTCTCTTCAGCAACTTTTCCTCGACGGTTCCATTTTCTGTGGTTTCCGGTTCCCTCGGTAGAGAAATGTCGAATTACCGGACAGAAAGAAGCGCGTGATCACACCCTGTGTGGAAATCTGAGCATGAAGGATTATAGCATTATTTACTTACCTGCCGCTTTCACCATAAATGTAAAGTATATTAGTTTTCTTAACGCAGTCAGCTTATGAAGGAAGATATTTAAGGAATAAGGGACGACGTACACGCAATGAAACCAAGTCAGATAATGAATGAATGAATGAATGAATGAATGTTTCAAACCAGCTACACGGAGAAAACTGCAAAACACTGGGTCATTTGCCACATGCGTCCCTTTTTATGGTTTTGATACAATGCATTTTTCTCGAGACAATGCCGTTCTCGAACTCAATTACGTTGTTTTTCGATTGTAGCACCATCCATCGTGCAACGACAAATGTGTTACATTTTCTCCCGTAGAATCCAGTTTTACAATACAAAATGGGACGCTCATATTTAATATTTCTAAGTTGCCCTCGCCCTCCCATCTCCTAGGGGAATCACCAGATACCATTTTTTAAAATATTGGACAAGTATTTTCCGTTTTTTAATCCGATGCGTAGCTTTTGAGATATTTCTTTGTCTCAAGATGAAAAAACTTACCCAGTATATATATATATATATATATATATATATATATATATATATATATATATATATATATATATATATATATTCAGAAAAGCAACGGATCATGAACGGAATCCTGTGATTCCCAAAAAAACTCTGTTTATTCAGAAAAGCAACGAACCCTGAACAGAATCCTGTGATTCCCTCTCCTTTACATGGCCACAGTGAGATTCAAATCTCTCCACTGTTAGTTGACAGTAGAAGACAATATTCTGTTTCGTACTGTAGCGGTAGGGTTAGTAGGTGCGGCTATTCGCTGGTTAGAAAGTCGTTCTTCAGTCGGTCAGGATCGCTTGGCTGTTCTTCCTCCCAGTGCTTTTGGGTTTGAACGGGGTCGTGGAGGTCAAAGCCTAGACGGCAGGAAGGGAGACCGCAGCAGCTACTCAGCATTGCGTTCAGAGGGGCGGGGGGGGGGGGGAAATCATGGGTGTCATGACGCCCCTCCTCCCCCCCCCAAAAAAAAACAAATGGGAGAAATCGGTGGATGTGATGTACATGCACGGCGAAGCAAATGATTACAGTCTCAGAAAAATTGGATGATTTTTTTTTTCAAGAGAAAGATCTTCACAAGTGGAGCAAGTCAATAACCTGTTGGTCCATCTCTGCCCCTTATACAAGCACTTAATCGGCTTGGCATTGACTGATGGAGTTGGTAGATGCCCTACCGCAGGATATCGTGCCAAATTCTGTCCAATTCGCGCGTTATGTTCTCAAAATCCCGAGCTGATTGTAGGGCCCTGCCCATAATGCTCCAAACGTTCTCAACTGGGGAAAGATCCACGAAGACGAGAAATAGGAACTCCCACCATATGCGGACGGGCATTAACTCGCTAAAATGTAAACCCAGGATGGCTTGACAGGAAGGGCAACAAAACCGGACGTAGAATATCATCGACATACCGCTGTGCTGTAAGGGTGCCGCGGATGGCAATCAAAGGGTCCCTGCTATATAAATAAATGGCATGAGTGTAGTTTTTAGGCGGTTTCTCATGCTCGTTTAGGCAAATGCTGGGGTCGTCCACTATCTCCGGTACAGAAAATACAATCACACAAACAATTAAAATACAATCACACACACAACAAAGTTTACAACGACAATTCACAGACGAGTGTCGCAATCGACTTCACTCCCTCAGGTGGCTAGCAATTGTGACAGCAAGAAGGGGATCTGGCCGCAATGTTAAATAAGAGCAAAATTGCGAAATCTTAATTACAGAGGAGCTCGTAGTAGAAGGTATTAGCGGCAACGAAAAGGAGAAGAAGAAAAAGAAGAATCTGTTTTCCAAATTTCACAGTCACGTTTCGCAAGATAGAGTAGCATAATAGCATGAGAACTGCAAGTCTCGAAATTCTCTAGGAACGTTATAAATTACAAGCTACATTTAGCACGGTATATTTATCAGTTGCTTGTGTGGTGGTGTACCCATACTAATGGTCTTACGACGAGACCGGTAACATTCCAGCCAGGTAAAGGCCCACATTCCCAATCTAATCGAACCTGCTATCAACATCAAATCTGACACGGTTGGTGAGTTGCAGGAAGAACGGAACATTTAATAATTTTTTTGTTCTTAATAACGAAGGTATTCGTGGCGCCTTCAAAGTCTCGGTGACCGCTAGTAATATTTGTGGCGAGGGGAACAGGGGAGACAGTAAAAATGTAAATGTCGTATGGCATAGTTAGTTGGGATATGCCACGGGGTGAGATCAGCCGCATATCGGAAAGGGTGTTCTTCCCCCTCGCTCATTGGGCTGGCCCCTTGCACATACACAGGGTGACAATTATTGAACTATATGAAATAAAATCGTCTAACTTCTAAACGGTTTGCGTCAGGACGTTCAAACTGCACGGTTGGCCTGGCCGCAGGGCTTAATGGGAATTAGTATGCGTATGCATTGTTCGTTTTAACGACGAAGTCCACTTTCATTTGGATGGCTTCGTCAGTAAGCCAAATTGGCGCATTTGATGGTCTGAGAATCCGCGTTTCGCGATCGACAAGTCTCTTCACCCTCACCCTCTTCACCCTCTACTGTATGATATGCAGTGTCCAGTCACGGAATAATCGATGCGATTTTCTTTGATAGCTCGGTGACTACCGAACGGTACGTGAATGTTTTGGAAGATGATTTCATCCCCATTATCCAAAGTTACCCTGATTTCGACAAGATTTGAGTCATGCAAGACGGAGCTCGACCCCATCGAAGAAGGAAAGTGTTTGATGTCCTGGAGGAGCACTTTCTGAACCGCATTTTCGCTCTGGGGTACCCAAGGGCCACTGGCATTGGCCTCGATTGGGCTCCATATTCTCCGGATCTGAATACATGCGACTCCTTTTCGTGGGGCTATATTAAAGAAAAGGTATACAGCAATAACCCCAAAACAATTGGTGAGCTGAAAACAGCCATTCAGGTGGTCATCGGCAGCATCGATGTTCCGACACTTTCAGCGGATGATGTAGAATTTTGCTCTTCGTCTACCCCAGATTATCGCCAGCGATAGCAAGCATATCGAACATGTCATAACAGAAATCCGACTGTCTGTAGTGACGTTTACTTGCTGAATAAAGTGTGTGCACTCCGTAATTTATAACTATGTTATACTTTTTTCATGTAGTTTCAAAATTGCCACTTTGTAGAAGAGTCGTGTCGTATGTGTATTTCTAGAGTGTACGTGAGTGCAACGGAGGCTTGTGTTTGTAGTGATGTGGGATGATGGGGGTGACGGTGACACCCTTAAAAACCGAACCTAGATCCGCCCCTGTTCGCAGCTAGTCATGACATTGATATTGCGACGGAGACGAAAAGCTGCCTCTGCTACGATTACGATCTGGCGTTGAAACCGGCGCAAGTGAAAATTACTCTGCCGACAAAAGACACCTACCGGCTTCGAACAGATACATTACAAAAACATCATTAGGATATGAATAACGGAATAAACTGTGTGAAGGAAGGGACGAAGATAGAAGTATTCTTATATTCACATGTCTCCTAAGTGGTCTGCGGTTCGTAAATACCTCACAGTGCAACCTTTTAACTGACTAAATGTTTTTGCAGCATAGCAGTGAAATATGTCAGCATGTATTCTTGTGGGAATAGTAATGAGTAAAACTAACCAACTTATTGTTTATTTCCACCATGAGGTGTGGGATGGTAAAATTAAAACCGATGAATGAGAAGAAAAAATTATAAACAGTACCTACGTGACGGCTCTGCAATTCACGCTTAAGTGCTTGGCAGAAAATTCGTAGAATCACTTTCAGACTGTTTCTCTACCGTTCCAGTCTCGAACAGCGCACGGGAAAAACGAATACTTAACATGTTGGGGTGCGAGTTCTGATTGCTCATATTTTATTACGCTCGGTCATTTCTCCGCATGTAGGTGAGAGTCAACAAAATATTTTCATATTCGGAGTAGAAAATTGGTGGTTGAAATTTCGTGAAAGCTCTCGCCGCAACGAGAAACGCCTTTGTTTCAAGTGATTGTCACCAATCTCGCGTACCACATCCGTGACAGTCTTACAACACAGCAATACTCCAGAACGGGACGGACAAGTGTAATGTAAGCAGTCTGTTTGTAGGTGGACGACAAATGGTAGTCTCAGTGGTATACGTATTTGCCAGTATCACTTACAGGTTTGAGCTATAGTCTGTATGAGCAGTTAGTTGCTATGGTGTGCTGAGCGTCGGTCTCTCTCTCTCTCTCTCTCTCTCTCTCTCTCTCTCTGTGTGTGTGTGTGTGTGTGTGTGTGTGTGTGTGTGTGTGTGTGTGTCGGCTTTGTGGCGAGGCGAGTGGTTGAATGCCGTCTGTGCAGCGCAACGCCACGCCGCGTCACGCGCATGCGCAGCTGACGTCCGGGCTTGCAGCGGCAGCGTGTGTGGTGTGGTGCGTGAGCTGCCCGGCAATCAGCTGATGGCCCGTCAGCCGCCGCCGCCGCCGCCGCCGCCTCTTCTCCGTATCGACCGGTGGCCGCCACCGGCCGCCTACGTCACCGTCCGTCTCCCTCCCAGCCCACCAGAAACCTGCACAACAGAGGCCGCCCGCCGCTCCAGAGTCTAGCTTCCCGACCAACACTGAGACCGCACCACGTGTGTTCCTCATGCAGAGCTACTAGCCCAGTGGTTAACAAACTTTCTGAGACCCTGGAGTACAATCATACACTAGTCGGTCCCTCCCCCCCCCCTCCCCCAACATCACGGTCAGAAATATTAGCACCTAACCAAACTTCAACGTAGTAGTTACCACATCTGCCTAGTGAGCAGGAGACGCGCGTTCGAATCCTGTCCTTGGCACAAATATTCATTCGTCATTTCAGTCTGCATACATAGTAACAGATATATGAGACTATCTTCTATTGCTATCACCGTCAAAAATCTATTTTCACACCTATACATCTATAAACCTTTAGTGCCATGTTTTTTCTCATTTGCTGTGTTCCGTTACCGTATGTGCTAGAATAAATAATGACGCAGTTTCTGACGCACAGCCGTGCGGGATTAGCCGAGCGGCCTTAGGCGCTGCATTCATGGACAGTGCGGCTGATCCCGGCGGAGGTTCGAGTCCTCCCTCGGGCATGTGTGTGTGTGTGTGTGTGTGTGTTTGTCCTTAGGATAATTTAGGTTAAGTAGTGTGTAAGCTTAGGGACTGATGACCTTAGTAGTTAAGTCCCATAAGATTTCACACACATTTGAACATCTGACGCACTGCGACCTCTGCCTACCACTCCTTCTCAGAACAGAAAGCAAACTGTCCACAGAAAGGGTAGACACTTGTTGCAAAATATGCTTCATACTTACCCTGCACCCACATTTTCAATAATCCAACTTAAAATGTGTGCACCGTACTTACTGTTTGTAAATCACTTGACTGCTGGACACTCTTACTTCTGAACTGGCACAAACTGGAAGACTTCAGGATCCCAATGCTTTATGTCTGACCATTACCGCTAATAATAATTCTGATAGCAATAATGCTGCAGCATGCAGTTACTGTTGCGTTGTGCGATCAATTGGCTCGTTTGTGTGTTTCCAGGTGAGTAATGAAGCAATTTCTGGCCCATTGCGACAATAGTCAACGACTCGGAGAGGAAATTTTTTTTATATGTTTAGCGTTTGTTTTTACCGTCGTAGATACGCGGTGCAAAGCACAAAGTATGTGTGTAGTGGATGTGCTATGCCAAGATGATGATGTTCGTTTCACAAGATGTAACCTCCATCTAGCGTCATTACTATTAAAAAAACACTTATTGGTAATGTATGTAATCAGTATTGACTCTTACAAAGTTATGATAGTGGTAATGATCTTTCAGAAATAATTTGGTTTCGTGACTGAGACACAGTGAACCCTTTCGGCTTCATCCCTCAGAATATTTCATTTTACACCTCAGGGGCTAATAATCCCCAGGTTGGGAAGCAGTGTTCCAGACAAAAGTTACAGCCTACGATCCAACACAGGGTCCCGTCTGCGCCGCGGGGTGCATGACAGCTATAGCAGTAACACGCACACACATCAACGAAAGTTTAACGTCTCCCCAATATGAGCGCAGGTGTGTGGTTATAGTGACTGTACCTGTATCGATCGGAAGGTTGCCCCTGACGTTGATAGCAAACGTACACACACTACCATAAGCGGTACGTACGTGTCGAACGACGCACTCGAATGGATTGCAGCATTTTAGTTGGAAGCAAAGCACCAGTAGAGATGCACTGGAGACACCTGTGGAACAGTAGAGAGAAAATCCATCGGCCCACGAAGAACAACTGCGACCAGTAATCAAGTCCCCTTCTTCACGTTATGTGTCAGGGCTTGTCACCAGGAATGATGCTCGACGTGTGCGCCAGGGTCAAAGTGATGCGGAGTGGACACGGCATCGTTTCCAACTGACGCGTGGTGCTGAGAACATACGCCGCACAGGCCGTCCACGTTCGACAGGTGCACAGTATGATCGATGTCCACGGCTTTTGAATCAAAGGAAACGTGAGCTGAGTGCTCCAGATAGAATTTGGCGTTCGAAGAGGCTACAGAACCTAATGTATCGCGTCAGTCTATTCGGAGACCATATGACGCTAATCTCCTTTCCTGACGACCGTGCGAGCGCCACGTCATATACAACAGTTGCACACCGTTACAGATGGGCAAGAAATGATACAGAATGGGCGCCCCCAGGACTGGTGTCGGGTGTTGTTTGCGGGCGAAACTCGGATCTGTTTGTAGCCTTATAATCGCAGACAATGTGTTGGAGACAATCCAGTAATATCGAACGCATCCGACACTGAGTGCATGTGCGTGATGGTTTTAATGGAGTGATGTTCAGCAGTGGCATTACTTGGGGACACCATAGACCGCTCGTGGTTGTTGATAGCAATCTCACTGATCAATGGTACAGTAACAAGATTACGCCAAAAAAGATGGGACCGTATCGTCAACATACTGGTCTCAGTTTCATCTTGATGGATGATAACTCATGTGCTCATGTTGCTGTTGTGAACACGTTTCTTCAGCACGCTAGGATCACCGGAGTGGAGTTGCCTGCCTGGTTTCCGGACATGAACCCAACCGAACATGTGTGAAATCGATTGAAACGAGCTGTTTTTGGACGTCGACAGTGATCACGTGCCCTGTGCGACTTATAGAAAATCGCCATTGAAGAGTGAGACAGCTTACACCTTGGCTGGCTTGTTGGCCTCATCGGTGGTACACTATGACGCATTCAAGCCTGCATCTTATAACTACGTACAACTGCCATTTACTTCTCTACTAGACCCTTGGTCAGCCCTTAATTATGTTTAACCTGGCCGTGATATACAGATTTTCGTTAACGTTATGCCCATTCCAGTACTGTTGTAAAGACCAGTAAAGCTCCAACGAGCAAACCCTTTCCTTATTTTTCATTGTGTGTGACTGGACATCTTTAGGTTTTCCAGTCCATTTAACAACAGTGTAAAAACAAATAAGTACAGCATTTGTTGCATCGTAGTACGTCCATCACACCGCTATTACGAGCAACGTGGGGTTGACGCTTGCATCTCGAGATGTGCAATAGCGGCGCGTTTCGTTTATATCAACTGCACGTTGCAGTTTCTCGGGGTGTAACGGACCTTTTGCGATGCAACCAACGCCATTCTTCTTGTGATTTTTCATGTTATTAATTGTTTAAGAAATAATATGGGGTGTCCATTTAAAAAAAATGAGTGCGTGTTGAATTAATATTTGCATACGTTTTTAGAATGCCTCGTAATATTTATTTCATGAACTCCAACCTCACATTCATAGCCGAGAACGTCGTTTTTCAATATCTTTTGTTTTCTAGAGATATTTGCGCAGAAATGTTTAAGTGGGCCACCCTGTATATGCAGGACCGTATTCCCAGTAGCAACACCACAAACGTAGTAATTACTTCTTCCTCTTTTTGTCTTGGTATTTACTAAAAAGCAAAATTATATTTCCGTTAGCTTTTATTTTGTAGCAGATTCTTTCTACCATTCCGAAGAGAACTGAGATCTGCAGAATTTCAACGACCATAAATTCAGGTCCTCACTTTGGTTAAATGAAATCACGTGTCAGACTGTTAAGTCGATACGGTCTTTGCTAGAGATATTACTTCAACTGTTTTTCGCAGTAATTCTTGCATTAGTATTAATGTAATTTGAGCTTTGCTTTTCTCTTCTGTAGACAGAACAAATTATCAGACTCATTTAATTTCGAAATACTTTCCAAGAAGTTGGTGGGTAAATAAAAATTGCGAATTCAAAAAAACTGAGCAAGGCTACTACGAAAACTACCGTAGTCTGTGCCTGTATTAGTTTTACATCTCTAGTCAACACAGATTTAATATAAATAGTTCAAGAACTGTTAGAACTGAAAATATTTTATGTGCAAATTAAGTTTATCTTAATATGATAATGTGCGTCGACCGTCTTGACATTGTGCGCTGGCCATCGGCGTCGTCACGAACTCCTGGTCACGCCTTGTAACAAATAGATAGACATCGGTAAACACATACTATTATACGTTCAAAAATTATACTTGCTTACCTGATGTCGCTTAGGAGGGAAAAGAATTCGGTGTTTCAGTTAATATGTTGGAGCATCACAAGCTGGTGCCATAATGACGGCCAATCAGCTACGAGCGCGTGGAACTGTGTGCATTTTAGTCACCATACCTAATACTTGTTGCGATAAAGAACGCTTGCTATTTAAGTTAGTCCAACAGTCAAAGAGAGGCAAAGTTTAAATTCCTATTTTCTGTGATGTCTACTGAGTAAAGCTTGACTATTAAATCAGTCACCCAAAAATGTCGTAATGCCATTAATTTATTAAGGTAATAAACTGTATTGAGGAAACAACATTGCAATAACGTGGTCGCCTTGTGATACTATAAGGTGGAATGTTATTAATAATTAAATTCGCAGGTTTTAATTTTTGCTCATGTACAGACAGTATGCATGAACTATTATTGTAAGGTGCGGTTCTCATTGAGGCGATGCAGTGTGCTTAACGACAAGTTGCAAAAACGTTTGCGCGACACGAAAGTTATCAGTGCGACCCCTGTGATTCCACAGCAACAAAAAGTGGCGCTCCACTGTCTGAGTCGTCGCGAACAACTTCCAGATGTGTCAAGTATTTACTCGAGACTGGAAAGAGGTACAGCTCTTAAAAGAAATTTCGATTGTCAGCTACATTTGGTGCACAGCAGTTGTGCCGTCCCCTGATATTTCGACAAATATTGAATGATATACAACGTTAAGTGTTGTGCTGTCAAATGGCTCTGAGCACTATGGGACTCAACTGCTGAGGTCATTAGTCCCCTAGAACTTAGAACTAGTTAAACCTAACTAACCTAAGGACATCACAAACATCCATGCCCGAGGCAGGATTCGAACCTGCGACCGTAGCGGTCTTGCGGTTCCAGACTGCAGCGCCTTTAACCGCACGGCCACTTCGGCCGGCAAGTGTTGTGCTAAAAAAGGGCGTATGAAAATCACAGTAGTATCACAGAACGTTGAAAGTAATGTCAGAGATTATTATAAATCTTGTCTTTTACGTGTTAACTTTTGTTCATTCTGATTCGGCTGCTGCGCTCCAGAGATAGAGCATCTCTGTACTAGCGTATCTGGTTAAACGATGGAATTATCGTCTTGTTGAAGCTGTATGTATCATGCAATTGTGTTGGAATAATATATGAACCGTTAATTACAAGTTGTCATGGCTTCCTTCACCTTCACTTCCCTCCTGTGGAATTGAATAACAAGAATTTTTCTAGCTTTACAAAAGCTCTGTCGTTAAAGCAGTGTTGGTTAGCGGCCATCAGCCGCCATTACGCCAGAATAACTTGATTTCAAATGTTAGGGGCTTCACCCGCTAAATAAAGAAGCACAATTTATGTTATTTAAGAGAGAAAGCTACACCGATCGTTTTTTGACAAACAGTAGCAACTGAAATAGATTCTTTGATGAGAATACGTTAATGCTCCGATCTGGTTAGTCTTAAGGCGAAATAATTTGTAAAATAATCTGTGAACGAACTTTTATCATAAAACTAATGAATTAATGACCCATTTGAAAGCATAAAGTAATATATTTAGTCAAACGTCAGCATATGTTCCTCTAAATTTCTTTAGTTAGGTAGATGCGTTGTACTGGTAGCTTCTAGAAACTTAATGCCGGGCAAAGCATAGTGCTGATTACCGGCTGCGATTAGTAGCTTTGGGCAAGCCACTTCTCGCAAGTAGTGTCGCACATATGAACAACTTCAAACAATTTTCATTGGGTACGTAACGAATTGTTATTATTCTTGGCTGTCGCTAACTGCACATTGCTACGAATATCTTGACGCAACTTTTATCATCCCGCCGAGCAGTTACTCCGTTCGTGAAATTGAATAACCTTGCAAAATCGGCTACTTGTCGGCGTCAGTAAGGAGAAGCGGCAAAGTACACATTGTACGATCCAAAATGAACCAAACGTAAACTGGCCAGTGACTATATTTTTTACAGCTTACTTTTCACAACATGCATTCTCTTTTCCTTAACTTCGAAGTATCATAATAATAATCGGCAGAAGCGAAAAAAAATCAGTTTTTTATCAAGCTGTGATATACAAGGAATTTTTTTTTCGATTAGTTGGCTCAAAATCGAATAGAAAGTTGGCATAGCGGAGAAGGCGCACAAATTCCTAAGCAGTGCTTTTTAAAATTTTTACGCGGAAAGTATTTGCATTGAAGGAAGGAAAGTAGATTGGGTTTAACGTTCCGTCGACATCGAGTCATTAGAGCCGGGTCACAAGCTCGGATTGTGTCAAGGATAGAGGAGGAGATCGGCCGTGCCCTTTCAAAGAACACCAGCCCCGCATTTGCCTGGTGCGGTTATGGCCGTAGCTCCACAACGGTGTTTTCCCGACATGTGGTTTTCCGGAATATTTTGCTCGTTTTCTCTACACTCTATAATGAGGTATTATTGTTAAAAAGCTGCACCTGTATTCAGTCAGGTCGTGTAACATTTCAGTGTGGTCCGAAAGTTGGCAGTTGGCTTTAAATGTATTGAAATATAAAACTGTGCACTTAACAAAGAGCACAAAAGTAGTATCCTAAGACTAAAATATCAATGAGTCATACTTGCAATCAGAGAACTCATATTTGACTGTAGCATTTTGTAAGGATATGAAGTGGATTCACCACATGGGCTCAGTCGTAGGTTATTTATGGGGCAGACTTCAGTTGGGTGGTAGAATACTAGGATAGGATACTAGAAACGTCCAATCATTCTATAAAGTAAAGTTTTCGTGAGACATCACAAACACTGCTCAGGTGTGTGGAACCCTTACGAAATAGTCCTTATAGATTGAAAGCACACTGGTGTGCAGAACTTAAGGGCGAAAGTAACTTCCGCACAATGTGCTACTGCCAACAAAAACAGCTAGATGAAACTTAGACCATACATAGAAATAACTGGTCCAGTATATAACAGAAGGTAATTGAAAGAAATACGCAATGAGACGAACAGGAAGGACGCTTTTATTCTAAGACAATAATTACACTGTCATCATGATTTATAGTAGTTCCCTGGACATTGCAAAATGCGGGATATGTTTCTTAATAGGGTCTGTGATCACCAAGGACACCCGCCCAAGCATGCTATGCAATGTGCTCCTATGCTGGCCACAAGATTGTTAAGAAATTTTTGTCGTGGGGAGTTTCATTCGCCCTCCAGCTAACAACTGCTGGATGGACGTTGGTGCAGTACGTCTCCCTCGTGCATCCCACACGTGCTCGATGGAATGGAAGTCGCCGGAACGGTCAGGCCAGTCCATTCGCCAAATATCCTCACGTTCCAATAGCTCCTCTATTTGCGCAGTTCGATGTGGTCGCCCATTACCATCCATAAAAATTAAGTCGGAGCCGAATGAGACCCTGGAAAGACCGGTGAGTCTCGTGCGTTAAAAGATTTGGATGCCATTACGCTCGTGCAACATTATGCCACTCCATACCGTAACACCTATATGACTAGAACTATCATATTTGACGAGTTTCCTGGGTGCATTAGGTGGTCCCACCTCTCCCATATGACGATACGTCCAGCATCACTACTGAGACTGAATCTGCTCTCAACCGATATGAGCACGCGACGCCAGTGGTCCAGTCCCTATGCTCTTAGTACCGTCGCGTGTAGCCGATGTGCGATGTCAGCGGAATACAACGTACTGGTCGTCGGGTAAAGAGATCAGCCCTTGCAGTGGCCGTGCCACTATGGAGCGTGAGACCGTATGCCCTGCAGCACTGTTACATGTGCTTGCGATTGCACTCGCTGTTTGAGATGGATCCCTTCTTGCCTGTTGCATGTGTGGTCATCTGCTGCTGTGGTTGGCCGTGTGCATGACAGTGATCTACTACGTTATGCACATCAACTTGCAGGGGAAATACATTACAATGATTTCAAGAGAAACAGTGGATGGTTGCATAACTTCAAACAGTGCTACAGAATTGGCAGACACAAGATAACGAAATTTCAAAGTGTCAACTTGACAATGCGCAGCAAACCGCGGAATCGGCCCGAAAATTTGTAGATGAGATAAACAAATGTATCCCATCGTTCAGTAAGGAATTTTTTTTAACTCCAACCAATCTGGATTTGAAGAGGAGGTGCATATGAAAGGTTGGTTCAAATGGCTCTGAGCACTATGGGACTTAACTTCTGAGGTCATCAGTCCCCTAGACTTAGAACTACTTAAACCTAACTAACAAAAGGACATCACACACATCCATGCCCGAGGCAGGATTCGAACCTGCGACCGTATCGGTCGCGCTGTTCCAGACTCTAGCGCCTAGAACCGCTCGGCCACTCAGGCAAAGGTTGGTTGGCCGATTTATTCTAGGCAATTGGAAATTTGTGGAAAGGTCTTATAGGACCAAACTGGTGAGGTCATCGGTCCCTAAGGTTACACACTATTTAATCCAACTTAAACTAACTTACGCTAAGGACGACACGCACACCCATGCCCGAGGGAGGACTCGAACCCTGACGGGGGGACCCGCGCGGACCGTGACAAGACGCTCTAGACCGCGCTGCTTTATTCTAGGGAGGGGACCAAACAGCGAGGTCATCGGTCCCATCAGATTAGGTAAGGATGGGGAAGGAAATCGCGTGTTCCCTTTCGGTGGAACCATCCCGGCAGTTGCCTAAAGTGATTTAGGGACATCGTGGAAAATCTAAACCAGGATGCCCGGACATGGGTTTGAACCATCGTCCTCCCGAATGCGAATCCAGTGTACTAACCATTGCGATGCATATGAAAGGAACTCTGGAAATTGGAGGTACCAACAGCACGGCACTGCTCTTTCTATTGTACATGTGATTACATTGTTGCCAGATGATTGCCAGTCTTTAACGTCCGTTTACTGTCCGAAATATGCGCAGGACGAAATTTTGTGACACATTTCCCGAGATGTTCGCCCTCGATCTTGCTGGTACGAAGCTTTGTGATCACTGTGGCATGCTAGTTCTCATTCGGTGTTCATGGCAAGTTAATTGTTTATTTTGAACATTTCTTGAAGGTCGACGTTGTCGATTGTGTGAAGTGTAGTACATACATCCCGGAACACCCATTTTCTGTCTCCCTCTTGATGCACATAATGAGTCATTAGCAGCTAAATATTTTCCTGTCGTGATTGTTAACACAATACAACCATACGAAAGACTAAACTTGCGGCCTCGCACTCAAGGGCTTTGTGGTAAATGCCGAAGAAACTGACTTGATGGTAACGCCAAATATCTGCGGGATTTGCTTGCTTTCGTTTTGGTCTGCGAATTGTACTGGCATTAATGGTTGCACAGAGACTCGGGCACTAAATTTCGGAAGACAGTATTAAATGAAGAATCTTCGAATATACTACAATCCCCGTACGTAACGCTCCGTTGGGACCGGGAAGACAGGGTTAGATTAATTACAGCGATCACAGAGGCATTTAAGCATTCAAAATCTCGCCAACGATTCCTTATACGTGGTGCAGTGGAAAGTACCATCTGTCCTGCACTTCAGAGGCTTACAGAGGTTAGATGTAGATAAAAATCATTTGATTTTCATTATACTACTGTAAGAATGGTATTCTTGTGGCTATGTATCGTTACGTATGTACCTTTTGCGGAAAGAAGAGTACAACTTCATTGAAGAAAAAAAAGTGAAAAGTCAAATAGTTTGTGGAAACGTATTATTTCGTTAAACTACGGTATGTATGTGTTATTTGTGAAAAGTTGAATACGTTGAATGTGTATTTGCAGGGAAGACAAAGTTGTTATAACATCTGTGTGTGGAACGTGGAAATGTTAACTGAAATTGAGCTGTTGAATTTCGTTACACAAAGTATTATCTCTTGAAATGGATGAACCAAATCCTTGATAAAACTGAGAGTTTTAAAAAGCAGAAAGGCGTGGGTTTTGAGAATGCGGTCTGATGACGCGCATTTGTAGATCAAAGTGTGGACTGAAGATCTGCTACTTCCTGTAGACAGGAATCATCCAAATTACATGTACAATGCGGTCGAGACTAATACAGTTTCATTTAAGAGTTAGGAAGTATTTTCTAAGGATATTTATCTGGAGTGCAGTCTTGTACGACATGGAAAGTGTACAGTAAATAGTTCAGACAAAAAAGAATGCTACAGAAGAATGTTGAACCTTTGAGGGGTAAATCGCATAACTAATGAAGAGGCACTGAATCGAATAGAGGAAAGAAAGAAACGTTAACACAGATTGAGTAAAATAAAACAATAAGTTGATGGTACAGTCTAGCAACATCGATTAATAGTTGATTTGGTAATTGGAGAGAAGAGTGTGTGTGTGTGTCTGAGAGAGAGAGAGAGAGAGAGAGAGAGAGAGAGAGAGAGAAAGTGGAGGCGGTGGTAAAAATTGTACTGAGAGCAAGGTTTGAATCAGAATAGAGTAGATACGTTCAATGCGGTAGTTGTACATAGATGAGAAGACTTTCTCAGGCTAGACTAACGAGGAAAGCGACGTCGAATCAGCAGTCGAACAGAAAACTAATAACTACAAACGGTCAGTATGCTTATTGGGTACAGTTTTTAGGTAGGAGTGAGAAACCTTTCACCACTTGAAAGGATTTGGTTACAATTAGTCTAAAGTATTTATTTAATGAGATGTTCCGAGCTGGTACTTACCCTAATTGAAGTCGCAAGTAAGACCAGTAGCTATTTCGATCTATACGGATTGTTTCTCTTACATGGCCATTGTTAGTAAAGGAGTGACTAGATCGGGTTGCGAATAAGTGTCGTCTGTTGTCAGGCGGGTGGCGGCGCCAAGGTCTGCGGCCAGGCGTGCTGCACGGCTCACTTAGTCACCGTCGATAAGTGTCCGATTCCTATTAGCGTGAGCTGTTGGCTGCTGATACTCTTAATCGAAGCGGCAAATGGCGAGGCGCGTGTAGGAGCAGGAACGCGTGCACCACGTCAGGGCGCTGAATAATGTAGGCGAGGCGGCTGGCCGCAGGTAGCGCGGCCGTCTCGAAAGCTGAGCCGGTTTGTCTTGGCGAGCGGCAGCTGTCTGGGAATCCCCGGGCTGCGGGGAATCGCAGAGCGACGGTGGCGCCGCGGCGGCGGCACAGGTCCAGCACTCTCCGCCTGGCGCCATCGTTCGTGCATGTTTTACGTGACAACTCCGATCTGGGCTCCGGACCAACGCGCACTCGACAGTAATTATTATTGACACTCACAACTGCCCTCTCGCTACTGCATTCACCGTGCCTTCGCGACCGCAGCGGCACACGAATATCTATTTTAACAGTTACCAATTCACAACTCCGCTGTCTTTTGTAATGAAAAGCAGTTAGCGCTAAAGAATCTTTCTTTATGCCACTTAGAAAAGCTTGAAGATGTTTTATCCTTATATACGTGTGCTAAACGGTTTCGATTAGCGAATTTAGTTTTTCGATTCATTCTGCCACCAAGCTTGTGTGGGATCTTAGATCCCAACACTTTCCAGGGCTATTGAAAAGGCCACTCATGACTGCCTATGTATGGGTCCTCAATTAGAATTTTTTCCTGTATTATACCATTCTGTCCTTTCATTAGTTCAGCATGCGTTTTCCAGTTCGTCAACTTGAAAGGACGTTATAATTACATTCATCGAGTTAGTTAATGAGAAATGGTACTTGCTTGACTTTGCCACGAATGTCATACAGTATTGGCCCAAATATATGCTGTATTTTTTCTTCAAAATTCGGTCACGAAAAATTTGCGTAGGTCACTACAATTTTTTACATCAAACTATAGTGTTCGTTCCTTAGGTTGCTGCAGTAAAAACAGATTTAATCGTTATTCGTAGATGTATATCTCTAAAAGTGATGGTGGTACTTGTCGCAAACAAACCATTTAAAGTTTACGGAAACGCTATTTTCATTTGCTTGTCTAAGGGAATCATGCAGCCACTTCATCTTCCAAGATTAAAAAACCCCATCAGTCAGCATTATGTGTACATGAATTCCATCATGTCACGCAGTATTACCAGATTCAAAGCGTTCAGTAAGTGCTGCTTGTCTAATGTCCTGGATAGTATTTGACGACAACGTATTTTGGGAGGATGGAGAGTGACGAAAGTACGGACAATGATGAAGCAAATACTGATAGCAAAGTTAACAGTGACATCAGGGAGGATCGAGTTGAAGGCTGTTACTTCTCTGTGATTTTGCTACATAGTGGCAAATTAACAGTGGTTTAACTTCTACAAAGGAAAATCATCACACTTGCTCAATTACAGCATCTTTTTCTTCTAAAATATGTTGGTAGTTATGCATAAAAAGATGGAAATCAGAACACTTTGTTTATTTAAAACTCTGCAACACAAAGAATTAGAGATAATACTGAAATATATAAAAACTTCAACGGTTTACACTTTGTCTGGAAAAGTGTATATCCTGTTCGGGAAAGATGAAGTATTTTCCTTCACTAACTTGGTCACATTAGAAATTACGGCTTTTACTCTTATTCGGAGAATTGATTTACTTGTTAACTAGTCTGAAATACTCCAGCGCCGACAAAACGGTTCAGCGCAAAGCGGCGCATAGGTGTGGAGGTGAAACCGCGCAGCTCTGCTCAACAACGAATACGTTGCGCGCAGTGTCGGTACATCAAACAAAATGGTTCGTTCGTGCGCGTCGGCGTTTCTCGTTTTCCTTATTTGTTGACACGTGTGCGTGCCCACAGGAATATTGCTGAGCATCTACGAAGACTGCACAGGCACCTGCGAAGACTGCGCAGTTCTCAGCTGCCGCTGCAGTTGCCCCCTCTCCCTCGATGGTCCGCGTAGGAGAGAAATGAAGACAGCACACCACCTTGTCGGCAGTTCTGGCAAAGAGAAGACAAAACAACGTGCAAGGGCAACATGCTAACACAAAAGGAACGTGAACAAACTGCACACAACAAAGAAGACGTGGAACAGCACACCTGCTTAACCTCCGCAGCAACCAGGGCTAAGGGGAACCACGATGGAGGTTCCGTCTGGTCTGTGCCCGGCGCGTCCGGATCCGACTGATATACGATAAAGTTTTTTTCGGTAATCAATGTTAAAATAAGCCAGTTTCGTTGTTGAAGACATATTTCGCTTCATATTGTTCGAGCGTTGAAGGCAACGAACATTGTTAGCATCAGCGCTAACAAGTTATAACGCTACGCCGTTCCTTATCTTGGAAAGTTTATCCAGTCTGCATTTGTAGAAACTTCAATAACAACTTGTTTCGCAAGTTCATCAGCTCATTCCAGTAATAAAAGTCCTTTATCGGGAGCAGTCTGAGACATAGCTCGGTTGAACCAAACAAGGAACACATTCTCTACATCAGTTCAGCAGTTTTTTTACGTTTTCCCTCTGGCTTGAACATACGACGCTCACTTATTGTCTTAGTTTGCTCTCTGTCAATATTATCGTCGGCTGTTAAGAGTTAGCAATGCCAAAATGTTTAAGGATTTCCGCTTTCGAAGTCAGTTTTTCACCAACGGCCTTAAGCAGCTCCAACTACAATTGAGCGAAATGGCGGCTTGGTTTCATCTCGATTTCTCCGCCACGTAAGAAATTGCGTTATCTCTATTTAATGACAAAAAACGTGTGACGAATTTGACATAAAGTCAAAGTAGTATGACACAACTGTCACAGAGTTCAAAAAATGACTGAAGTGGTTGGGCCATGACAGTACCCAGAAGAGGAGCAGCAACATAGCAAGCAGTAGCGACAACTGTTAATTTGGAGGTCTGACAATATAATAAACCAATACAGCTGGGCGACTGCAAAAAGGACGTCCATTTGTTCGGCCGAGAACTTTCCGGATTAATCGGTTTTTGTTTCGTTTTAAAAGAAAAAAGAATGAAATTACGCACTATTTTGTCAGGACCGCAGTATTGTCTCATGTTAACCGATTTTTCGTGTTGAAAATTTTTCGAAGTGCATGTAAAAATATAAACTGTTTTACTAAAATGTTGTTTCTTTGGGAGTGTTATTTTCCATTCAAGTGGCTCTGAGCACTATGGGACTTAACATATGAGGTCATCAGTCCCCTAGAACTTAGAACTACTTAAACCTAACTAACCTAAGGACATCACACACATCCATGCCCGAGGCAAGATTCGAACCTGCGACCGTAGCAGTCGCGCGGTTCCGGACTGAGGCGCCTAGAACCGCTCGGCCACCAGGCCGGCATTGTTTCTCATTGCTACACCCCTTGCCTCGATTTGTTATCAGAACAACACAACAATTAATACTAAACATTTTAATAGTTTCGATCGCAGTACAATCCAATAGTACCTAAATGATAACCGATTTCTTCAGATCTATGGAACAAACCAAACTTTGTCTCCCATTTTTAGGTATGAAAAAAGAGATTTGAAAGCATATAATTGTGTAAAATATTGATACATTAAATACAGTAAAACATTGCTTATCAGATTGTGTTAACACCAGAAAATAGTTCCTCTGGGTAGCTTGTCAAAATATTTTGATACGTTACTCGTAGTAAAGTACGTATGTATTAGTACTGTCTTACGTACCATTTACAGAGAAAGGTTGGTACACTGTTTACTGTATTTACTATTTTTTCAAACTGTACGCTTTTTAACGAAAAAGTGGAAATTTCAAACGTTGGCAGCACTGGTTTTTCACAGAACGTGTTCTGTGTGTTATTGTTTCTCGCTTCTCTGTTGCATGTCTCGATACTTGTTCCAAATGTCAAATCACGGTGTAAACGTTTCCAGCAATCATTACCAGATGGTGCGTAGACTGTGTGCCAAGCAGTGCTTGTCTCTGGACTTCCAAGTGCCATACGTCATTTGTTTTGTCTGCAAGACGCACCAGGCTGAAGATACCAGTTTGGTGAAATGCCGTGCCCTGCTGCATAAAATCTATATTCGTGCACAAGATAAGAAACGTCGACTGTTCACCAATTTTAAAGGACCGAATGCGTAACAATCGCATGGTGATAGATCAGGACTATAGGTCGGATGCTCGAGTGTCTCCCAGTTGGCGCACGTTCCGCGTTACGACGTTTGCGATTACGCGACGTACATTGTCATAATCCACCAGCACCCCTTATCGCAGTTTTCCCGGTCGTTTCGAGTTAGTTGCCCATACTCATTCTTCGTTCTCCGATGGATGTCCATCGGTGTTTGTCTTTCAGCAGCCAAGAAAAGAATAACAACACATTCGTCCTGTTTGGAAACGTCTGGAAATAGCGTCGAAATAGTTAACGCCGAAAACGCACGAATGCCGCACTAATCCCTTGCCTATATGTCGATGTTTATATACCCTCATCGGAGTCACGCTACGTTGCGTATACGCTACAGCAACGAACTCAAACGGAAACTTTTTGATCGTCCCTCGTGCAAAAATTCTTACACTGGAACAGAAGGTGGAAAAATGTCAATTCAAAACAGGAAAGACCGTGGGACTAGTGTATGTTATGCCGTATTTCATCGGAAAGACCATCCATGTTTCACCATCATCAATACCCAGTTGAAAGTTGGTGACCCATAACACGAGGTGTGGTGCAGTGGTTAGCACACTGGACTCGCATTCGGGAGGACGACGGTTCAAACCTGCGTCGGTCATCGCAATCCAGGTTTTCGTGATTTCCCCAAATCGCTTCAGGCAACTGCCGGTATGGTTCCTTTGAAAGGGCAAGGTCGATTTCCTTCCCCATCCTTCCCTAATCCGATGGGACCGACGACCTCGCTGTTTGGTTCCCTCTCCCAAATAAACCAACCAGTCAACCAACCAAATCAACCAACCCACCACACGATCCTCTTAACAGTATGTCTCCAATTTGCCGGTCTTCTGCGTCTCGGAGTAGCTAGCCCCGTGTTTCGTTTGTGTTCTCCTTTATCTGGTCCATCCATCGTCTCAGTGGCCTTCCCTCGCACTTTGTCCTGGATAATCATTGGTTCCAAGTTATTCTCCTGTCGTCGAATTATGTGACCACAGACCTCCAGGATTCGCTAAAGACAAATACTGGACAGCCTCTTCTTTAACCAGAGTTCTTGAGGGATTGATTTGTGGGTTCGTTTTTCCATCCTTGTTTGTCAGCCGTGATCATCAGTTTATTTCTCAATAGCATAGGACAATGGTTCCCAACAGGTGGTCCGCGGACCCCCAGGGGTCCGCGAGCTATGCCAGAGGGGTCCGCAAGATGCTATTAGAATAAAACATATATTAAATGTATTTCGTATGATAACAGATTTTTTGTTTTGGCCACTTCCTGCATGAACAGTTTTAAGCTCAATATTTTTTCAATAATGAATATGTCACTGTTTTTTCTAAGTACCAGAAACAGAAAACGTATAAAAAGACTCTTAATTTGGCTTTTTTAGGTACCTGATACTGTGATATGACAAGGTAGCAATCATGCTCGATGAGGGGGACCTCGAGAAAATTTTGTTGGGAATCTCTGGCATAGGGAGCTACACAGGAAACTTTGCAACATCTGATCCCAGCAGTGGAGTTGTTTAGGGAACAGAAGACAATACTGCATGATTTTTTCGTGAATTTAATGATGTTATTCCCCTCTAAAAAATTTAAAATAAATATGAAGTGATTTTTCATGACTACACTTCCACTAGTCAACATATTACTGCAGTATTTCTCCACTTGTATTATCACAAGTAAAGCTTAGTGTCTCAGCACCAGTGGCACTTGAAACAAATTTTTCTTATTGGCACTTGCAACCAGCCGGATCCTGGTATCACGCGTCGAAAATCTTTAATAAGTAATGTATTTTATACGTTGCCTCATTACTCTTTGCAATAGTGAGATGTGCAATCTAATTCTGGAGACTCAGAATACCTTTCTAATTTTTTCTTTTTGGTTTTTGATTCTCCTGACAAATATAAAATCTAGCACTTAGAACTTTTGAATTTCCGCCCTTCAAATATCTTTTATAGGTTTTTATCTAATACGAAAGGTAGTTTTCTGTTTGTACCTAGTAGTTAACTAAATCGAAACCATCTGGTTAGTTTTGAATTGTATCACGATGAATTCTGAAGGTAGCCGTGGTAGAATGCTGGGAGCGAAATATTATATACAATTTGTGCAGAAAGCAGACAGCATTTAAAAGAACTGAATGGCAAGAATGGAATACTGGTGTTGAGAAGGAAGTGAGACAGGTTGTAGTCCATTCCCGATGTTATTCAATCTGTACATTGAGCAATTAGTGAATAAAACATTGAGCAATTAGTAAACAAAGTCAAGGAAAATTTTGGAGAATGAATTAAACTTCATGGAGGAGGAACAAAAACTTCGAGGTTTGTCTACTACACTATAATTCTGCCAGAGACAGCAAGCAACTTTTGGCCGGCCGCGGTGGCCGAGAGGTTCTAGGCGCTTCAGTCCGGAACCGCGCGACTGCTACGGTCGCAGGTTCGAATCCTGCCTCGGGCATGGGTATGTGTGATGTCCTTAGGTTAGTTAGGTTTAAGTAGTTCTAAGTTCTAGGGGACTGATGACCACCGACGTTAAGTCCTATAGTGCTCAGAGCCATTTGAACCATTTGAGCAAGCAACTTTTGAAGTGCAGTTTGAATGAAATAAACAGTGTCTTGGAAGAAGGACATAAGATGAATATCAGCAAAACAATACAAAGATAATAAAATGTAATCGAATAAAAATCAACAGATGGCGAGGGAATTAGATGAGGAAACTAGGCACTGAAGGTAGGAGATGAGTTTCGCTATTTGGCCAGTAAGATGATGATGATGATGATGATGATGATGATGATGATGATGATGATGGCTGAACCAGAGAGGACATAAAATGCAGACTGGCAGTGGCAAGTTCAGTATTTGTGAAGAAGAGAAATTTGTTAACATGTAACATAAATTCAGGTATTAAGAAGTGCTTTCTGAAGGCACTTGGCCTGATTGTAGCGTTGTACGGAAAGGAAACAGGGACGAAAAACGTGTTGGTAAAAAGAAACTAGAAACTTTTGATGTGAGCTGCTACAGAAGAATGATGTGAAGATTAGA
Source organism: Schistocerca nitens (assembly GCF_023898315.1). Classification (NCBI taxonomy): domain Eukaryota; kingdom Metazoa; phylum Arthropoda; class Insecta; order Orthoptera; family Acrididae; genus Schistocerca; species Schistocerca nitens. Next base: position 361,731,316 of record NC_064621.1, read on the forward strand.
AGGATAGATCGCGTAACTAGTGACCAAGTACTGAATGGAATTGGGGAGAAAAGAAATTTATGGCGTAACTTGACTAAAAGAAGAGATCGGTTGGTAGGGCACCTTATGAGACATCAAGGAATGGTAAATTTAATGTTGGAGGGAAGTGTGGGGGTAAATATCGTAAGAGAGAGAGAGAGAGAGAGAGAGAGAGAGAGAGAGAGAGAGAGAGAGAGAGAGACGAGTACAGTAAAGAAGGCTCAAATGGATGTGAGTTGCTGCAGTTATTCGGAGATGAAGAGGCTTGCACGAGATACGTAACAGGTGGTTATCACGGGCTAACAAGAAAATTATGCCATTTCTCTTCGAATGCGAACTGGAAATCGCACTAAAATTACGCAATTTCTGTTTGAATGCATGCTGGCATGCAAATAAGACGTACGAAAACATGTTTCTGTAACGCTCTCTCCGCGATAACTAGAAACCTGTGATGAGTGTCTAAATCATGGTAAGCTGTGGTTAGAGAAGCGACACGGTTCTGTTTTCAACTGCGCATGCTGTAATATGACGTTATCCCTTCCGGCATGTGAGTGCTACGTTGCTCGCAGCACCAGCTCAGTATTTTTGTTTCAAATGGCATGTAACGTATTGTGCAACCATATTATATGAGGACTTTATGAAGAACCGTTGCCGTGACGGTACTTCGAGCGAGTGTATAAAGCACAGAGCGGTAATTTACAGAGCAGGGTTCGATTGCCACTGATACCAACATTTTTTCCATTTTATTTTATTGCTCGAAGTGTTAAACTATTGAGAACTTTTAACATTGCAGCGCGTCAGCAGTCGTGAATAATTGAATGATTATAAAGAATCCGCCTCGATTGCAGTACAGGCGGATCCGCCTGTACTGCAATCGAGGCGGATTCTTTATAATCGTTAAGCTACTAATTGTAAAATTTAAAAGTAAACATTTCAGTTTATATATGCGAAGATAACAGATTCGATTTAGTTCCAATTATTAGCCTTGTAAGTCAAAAGGCTAGACCACAAGGTGGTAAAACAAGCGAGTATATGAAGATCTTTAGTATGAAGGTGTTTTCTGTAGATGATATGCTAAAGAGACCCTTTTCTAGTAGACCTTTCGAGGAAAAAGTGAGATTTAAAGCGCGTGAGTGACCGCGCGGTTTGAGGCGCCACGTCACAGACTGCGCGGCCCCTCTCGCCGGAGGTTCGAGTCGTCCCTCGGGCATGGGTGTGGGTGTTGTTCTTAGTATAAGTTAGTTTTAGTAGTGTGAAAGTCTAGCGACCGATGACCTCAGCAGTTTGGTCCCTTAGGAATTCACACACACATTTCAGATTTAAATAGGTTGGTAGATGTACTTCAAATGTAAATCCAACAATAGAGGGGTGTGGGACAAGGCTCACAGTTTGGTTTACATGACAATGAAAAAGTTGAAATACTTGCAGAATATTTTGATCATCTTCTTAATTATTCATAACCAATACTCAAACACTCATGAAAATCTAGAAGATGATTTGCCGCCAACTATCAAAGAAATTAAAGAATTTATTAAAACCTTATAAAGCTAGTCGAGAAGATTCTATTACCGTAGAAGTTTTGAAGTGATCTTTACCAAAAATTAAAAAATAAGCTAAAATTAATCTTTGAGAAAACTTGGAAAACAGAAAAACTCCCAGGAGAGTGGAATGTGTCCGTGATAGATCCCACTACATAAGAAAGGCAATAAACAAGATGTTATCAACAACACAGGAGTTTCTGTACAATCAGTTGCATGTAACATATTTTCCAAAATTATGCTGGGCGAGGTAGAAACAACAGTGGACAATAATACAGGGGATTCTCAAAGTGATTTTGGGAAGGGCATATCACGTTCCAAAGAAGTATTTAATCTCAAGTTGGTCACTCGCCAGAGATTACTGAATTCAAGAGAACAGTATTTTTCTTTGAAATTACGCACAACGTATTGTGCAAGTGTAGAGTATGAGGTATTTTTAAAGCGACATTGTCATGACTCCACTGTGTGCGTGTGATCTAAAGCATACACGGAGGCGGTAGTATCTCGCATGAAAGATGTACAAGGGCAGTGCATCGGCAGACCTGTCATTTGTACTTCATGTGGAAAGGTTTCCGACGTGATTAGGGCCACACGATGGGGAATAAGACTTTGAACGCGGAATGGTAGTTGGAGCTAGACGCAGGGGACATTCCATTTCGGAAATAGATAGGGAATTCAAATTTCTGAGATCCAGTGCCAAGAGTGTCCAGAGATTACCAAATTTCAGGCATTATCTCTCACCGCGGACAATGCAGTAGCCGACGGCCGTCACTTAACGGCCGAGAGTAGCGGCGTTTGCATAGAGTTGTCAGTGCTAACAGGCAAGCAGCCCTGCGTGAAATAACGGCATAAATCAATATGGGACGTACGGCAAATGTATGCGTTAGAACAATGCTGAGAAATTTGACGTTAATGGGCTATGTCAGCAGACGACCAACGAGAGTGCCTTTGCTAAAGGCACGAGACCGCCTGCAGCGCCTCGCCTCTCCTGGTCTCGTGACCATTGCGGTTGGACCATAGACGACTGGAAAACCGTGGCCTGATCACACGGGTCCCGGCTTCAGTTGGTAAGAGCCGATGTTATGGTTCGAGTGTGGCGCAGATCCCCAAGTTGTCAGACTGGCCCTGTGCAAGCTGGCGGTGGCTCCATAGTGGTGTGGACTGTATTTACAAGGAATGGACTTATATCCAACTGAATCGACATTGACTAGAAATGGTTGTGTTTCATACGATGTACCCTTCCGGAATAAAGCAAGAGGAAATTATGGCGTGCCTTTGGAAGGGATTTCTTTTGATGCCGACTCAGATTGACAGCAGCAGTGAAAGTGGAGATGTTGTGTTAGCTGAAGACAGTGATCTCGATTTTCGAACGGAAAAATCAGTGTTGTCTTGTATTATGAGAGAGAGAGCGCAAAGAACCGTTAGCAAAAAAATGTGACACAGTTGTTCCGGTTGACAAACATACAACAGGAGCAGAGCCTCTACCAATACATGGCACCTCAAGGCACTGTGTACTCTTTAGCACGAAGAAGGAACATCACAGAAGCAGATGGATGTGTGCTCTCTGTCAAGTAGCCCGATGCCCATCTGCAGAAAGGAGCTGCATTGTACCTTATCACCCAAAGTAACGATTTTTCATGGAAAGTTGCTCCATCTGAAACCACCCCGTATGTGTTCAAAGAAATGTATGTAACACTTGTTTTTCACATTTTCCATTCCCAATGTAAGTCCAATAATCTAATGAAAACAAAAAATTCAAAAAATTAAATGTTTTAATGTTTCGTGTGTGAAAGGGTTAAGAAAGTCATATGTAATCCTAGTTACGATGCATGCTGTCGTTAGGAAATGGTTTTGCCGAGTGCAGCGTCACGGAATGAATTTTTCGTACGTCGCCTTTGCTTGTAGCGCCGACGCCGCGCCGACACCAACACCAACACCTGCGAGTCAGCGCCCGCGCCTGTGGCGGTGGTGTAGGTGTCGCGGTAGAGTGGGGCGGGGGCGGGGGCGGCGGCAGGGGCCGGGCGGGCGAGGACAGTGGGTACTGTAGACGCGTGCGGGGACGGCGAGCAAGCAATCCCATTAATCACGCGGAAATGGAAAGCCCCCCTCCCCCCTCTCCGTCTCTGTGTGTCGCCCGGCGCGCCATCGATCCGGCCGCTCTGCCTCTAGCTCTGCGTCTGCCTCAGGCCAGGCTACCCGAGCCGAGGCGAGCCGAGGTAGAGACGGCGGCAGCCCGCGGCCTGGCGTGGCCGCCGCGACGGCCGCCCGTCATTGCCACGCTGCAGTATGCGCGCTGCACTAATGGTCGCGCACACAGTCCTCGTCATGACAGCTGCTCTTGTCTGGCCCCTAAAACTAGTCCCTGTTACACGAGTTGTTATACGACTGCTGTACATTTTTACACCTACACTATCTGGTCAAAAGTATCTGGGCACTCATTCTCTATCTTTGGTCTATACTGAAGTGACAGATAACCTCCTAATATTGTATCGGACCTTCTTTTGCCCGGCGTAGCACTCAATAAATCGTAGTAGTTTCCACGCAGAAATATTCAGCCATGCTGCCTATGTAGCCGTCCATAAATGCGGAACTGTTGCCGGCGCAGGATGTTGTGTACCAACTTACCTCTCGATTAATTCCGAATAAATGTTCGATGAGATTCATTCGGGAGATCTGGATGGCCAAATCATTCGCTCGAATTGTCCAGAACGTCCTAAACCAACCACCAACATTGTCAACCAATAAATTACATCGTCCAGTGACTGCAAGTGGTCTTCAAGTAGCCGAACATGACCATTTCCAGTCAGTGATCACTCCAGCTTGACCGGAGAATCCAGTCCATTCCATGTAAACACATCACACACCATTATGGACCTACCACCAGCTTGCACAGTGCTGTGTTGACAACATATCCATGGCTTCATGGGGTCTACGCCTCACTCGAACCCTACCATGAGCTGTTACCAACTGACATCGGGTCTCATCTGAGCAGACCACAGTTTTCTAGACATCTATGGTCCAACCAATATGGTTACGAGCCCAGGAGAGGCTGTAAGCAAAGGAGCTCGCATCGGTCGTCTACTACCATATCCCATTAACGTCATATTTCGCCTTACTGTTCCAACGGATAAGTTCGTCGTATGCCCCACACTGATTTCTCCGGTTATTTCATGCAGTGTTGCTTGTCTGTTAACAACTAAGCTAAACTTAACTCCGTCCGAACAGGCCATGAAGGCCCAACAGTACCGACCGGCCGCCGTGCCATCCTCAGCCCACAGGCGTCACTGGATGCGGATATGGAGGGGCATGTGGTCAGCACACCGCTCTCCCGGCCGTTGACAGTTTTCGTGACCGGAGTCGCTACTTCTCAATCAAGTAGCTCCTCAGTTTGCCTCACAAGGGTTGAGTGCACCCCGCTTGCCAACAGCGCTGGACAGACCGGATGGTCACCCATCCAAGTGCTAGCCCAGCCCGACAGCGCTTGTGTACAAATGACAGGTACGCCAGTGCACTTCCCTTTTATACCTTGTGCTCGGGGTACTACCGTCATCTGTGTATGTGCATATCGGTGTCCCATGACTTCTGTCCCTCTGCGTAATCCTACACGTTGGTGTAGTGACATCACGTGGTAAGCCCCTTGACGACCCCTCTCCACTAATCTTTCTCTCGGTCAAGGTGACTTCCTTTTTGCAGTGCCATTCTGGTCACGCTATTCATCAGGTGTACCCATCGTAATGGTGTCCACTCTTCAGTTTTCGGTCATCAATTTTTCCTTCTACCACTTTTCTTTCCATTGTCTCTCGCCTTCTGGCCATGTGAGCAAAATACACTCTAAGATAGAAAATAGAAAAAAGAAACAGAAAAACTTCGCACTACGAAGGAATTATCCGAATGTGACGGAAATCGGTAGATGCGATGTAGATGTATGGAGAAACAAATTATTACAATTTCAGAAAATCTGGATCACTTATTCAAGAGAAAGAGCTTCACAAATTGAGCAAGTCAGTAACGTCTGGCTCTTATGCAAGCATCATTCGGCTCGGTATTGATTGACAGAGTTGTTGGGAGTCCTCCTGAGAGATGTCGTGCCAAAGTCTACTCGACTGGCCCGTTAGAGCGTAAAAATCCCGCGTAGTTTGGCGGGCCCTGCCCATAATGCTCCTAACGTTGTCAATTGGGGAGAGATGCTGCGACCTTGCTGGCCAGCTATGCTTTGCAAGCACACGGGCAAGCAGTAGAAACTGTCCCCCTTTGGGTGCGGGTATTATCTTGTTGAAATGTAAGCCTAAACACAGGATGGCTAGCCATGAAGGGTAACAAAACGGGGCGTAGAATATCGTTGACGCACCGTTGTGCTGGTGGACTGGCAAAGTAAAGAATGTCGAGGTTTTCCGCAGAACCACTGAACAAAGGAATATGTGGAAACACTGACAAGAGGAAGGGACAGGATATTAGAACACCTGTTAAGACATCGCGGAATGACTTACGTGGTGCTAGAGGGAGCCGTAGAGGGTAAAAACTGTATGGGAAGACAGAGATTGGAACACATCCAGCAAATAATTGAGGACATATGTTGTAAGTGCTACTCAGACATGAAAAGGTTGACACAGGAGAAGAATTCGTGGAGGGTCACGTCAAACCAGTCAGAAGACTGATGACTCGTGTTGCGGATGACAACCAAAGAAGTTCTGCTATGAAAAATAATGGCACCCCAGACCATCACTCGTGGTTCTCGAGGGGAACTGAGGGTAACAGTCAAGTTGCTATCCCACCACTGTCTGGGACGTCTATAGACACGTCTTCGCTGGTCACCGGGGCTCAGTTCGAAGCGGGACTCACGTCAGCACTGAAGACAATTCTACTCCAGTCAACCAGATTCCAAGCCGAAGACGTGGCTGGAGACGCTCTGGACAGCGGTGAGATATCAAGCTCACTGCTGCCTGCCATACGGTCCAACAACCAGAAGTGTTGGTCTGGGGTGCCATTTCTTTTCATAGCAGGACCCTTTGGATGCCATCCGCGTCACCCTTACAGCACACCGGCTCGTCGTCGATATTCTGCGCTCCGTGTTGGTGCCCTCCACAGCAAGCCATCGTGGGCTTTTATTTCAGCAAGGTAATGCCCAACCGCACACGGCGAGAGTTTCTACTGCTTGTCTTCGTTATTGCGAAACGCTGCCTTGGCCTGTAAGGTCGCCGGACATGATCTCTCTCCGATTGAGAACGCTGGAGCATTTGCATATGGGGGACGAAGAATTTTCAGAAACTGCGCGGTGAAAACCGATCCCATAATTTTCCTAAGTGCATTTTCTGCAGACAGTAGACACCTGTCGTATAATGTATGGCAGCTTTTGCAACATTTGTTATGCACATAATTCTGGTACTCTCCTGCGACGTAAACAAGATTGTGACGACAGGCCTCATTCTTCTTTCTGAACACACCAAAAAAAGGTTTGCCAACACCTTGGTTGTGAGAGTTCCGGAACCGGTGCAGAAAATTGGAATAGAGATCAGCATAAACATCATTTCCGCCCTTTTTATTGCTCATGAAAACCACACATTGCATGTTTTACCACCACAGAGCGAGACCATTAAAGGTGGTGGTCCAGATTGCTGTACACACCGGTACCTGTAATACGCAGTAGCACGTCCTCTTGCATTGATGCATGCCTGTATTCGTCATGGCATACTATCCAAAAGTTCATCAAGGCACTATTGGTCCACATTGACCCACTCTTCAACGGCGATTCGGCGTAGATCCCTCAGAGTGGTTGATGGGTCATGTCGTCCATAAACAGCGCTTTTCAATCTCTCCCAGGCGTGTCCGATAGGGTTCATGTCTGGAGAACATGCCGGCCACTCTAGGCAAGCGAAGTCGTTATCCTGAAGGAAGTCATTGACAAGACGTGCACGATGGGGGCGCCAATTGTCGTCCATGAAGACGAATGCCTCGCCAATACGCTGCCTATATGGTTGCACTATCGCTCGGAGGATGTCATTCGCGTATCGTACAGCCGTTACGACACCTTCCATGACCACCAGCGGCGTACGTCGGCCCCACATAATGCTACCCCAAAACAGCAGGGAACCTCCACCTTGCTGCACTCGCTGGACAGTGTGTCTAAGGCGTTCAGCCTGACCAGGTTGCTTCCAGACACGTCTCCGACGATTGTCTGGTTGAAGGCATATGGGACACTCATTGGTGAAGAGAAAGTGATGCCAATCGTGAGCGGTCCATTCGGCAGGTTGTTGGACCCATCTGTACCGCGCTGCATGGTTTCGTGGTTGCAAAGGTGGACCTCGCCATGGACGTCGGGAGTGAAGTTGCGTATCATGCACCCTATTGCACACATTTTCAGTCGTAACACGACGTCCTGTGGCTGCATGAAAAGCATTATTCAACATGGGTGGCGTTGCAGTCAGGGTTTCTCCGGGTTCCTCCGAACCATAATTCGTAGGTAGCGGTCATCCACGGCAGTATTAGCCCTTGGGCGGCTTGAGCGAGGCATGCCATCGACATTTCCTGTCTCTCTGTATCTCCTCCATGTCCGAACAACATCACTTTGGTTCACTCCGAGACACCTGGACACTTCCCTTGTTGAGAGCCCTTCCTGGCACAGAGTAACAATGCGGACGCGATCGAATGGCGATATTGACCGTCTAGGCATGGTTGAACTGCAGACAATACGAGTCGTGTACCTCCTTCCTGGTGGAACGACTGGAACTGATCGGCTGTCGGTCCCCCTCTGTCTAATATGCACTGTTCATGTATGGTTGTTTAAATCTTTCGGGGGTTCAAATGGCTCTGGGCACTATGGGACTTAACTGCTGAGGTCATCACTCCCCTAGAACTTAGAACTACTTAAACCTAACTAACCTAAGGACATCACACACATCCATGCCCGAGGTAGAATTCGAACCTGCGACCGTAGCGGTCGCGCGGCTCCAGACTGTAGCGCCTAGAACCGCTCGTCTTTGGGGGGTTTAGTGACATCTCAGAAGAGTCAAAGGGACTGTGTCTGTGATACGATATCCACAGTCAACGTCTATCTTCAGGAGTTCTGGAAACCGAGGTGATGCAAAACATTTCTTGGTGTGGTTATAAGATCGGTATTTCTTTCTGCAGTCCTACCTGATACGGATTCGAGACACTTCTGTTATTTTTGAAATTACCGTCGATAAATTATTCATTTAATGTCTTTCGTAGATGAACTGTAGCTGCAGAGCGCCTTATCAAAGAGTAGAAGCCTGCCATTTGCTTTCACTTCGACTAAGTTGACCTTCAGTTATATCATCACCATGTATTGTTTTACTCGGGTCATTGTATGACGAGAATGACTCAAGTTGTGTCCGAAGGGACGTTAAGCCATAAACTTGCTTCCTTCCAGTTAATCGTGTTTATTTGGCATACCTTTAAAAATTTGGTAAAATATAGTTATTTGCTAGTAAATGGGTATTCCTCAATGAATGAAGTATTTATACAGTTAGTTTTTATTTAGCAAAAGAAGGCATTGCTTACACGGTATATAGCACCTGTTAGAAATTAATCTACAGATAAAAACCACTACAAGTCGCGTATATTACATATGACTAGTTTCACTCATCAGACGCGAGCACGTTAGAAGTTTTACCTGTTGCCATCAGGACAATGGACGTCGGAAGATGCGCACGTTTTGGGCGCACGCAGTAAATCAAATAATACACGACGTGTGGCTGTTTATCTGTATAGCAGCTTTTATTTATTTTTTTAAAAAATGTAGGCTATTTCTAATCAGCAGTTAAGTCCTTCCAGTGCCAAATATTTATTTTTATATAACTCCCTGTGAACATACTGCAGATATCTTATAAAAGTGAATTGACGAAGCCTACGTGAAACTATTCCCGCAGTTATCTTAAGATAAGAAAGGACGTGCCGTCCGGCAGCTTACAGGTCGTGTTCAACATGTTGTACATTATGTGACACCTGGTAGCAAAACACCGCACTACAAAGATACGCGTTGCCACTGTGCGTAGCCAGTGTTTGACTAACAAGGGGATGGTTTGACATGTGGGTCACCGATTTTGATTAAATTTTGCAAAGACGTTCCATGTTGAAAATAAGACGACTTGTGTTTCGGCTTAAGACTTGTGTTTTGACTTTTTGCCAGACATTCCCTAGTTTAAAAAAATAAAATTAAAAAACCTCGAGGTCAAAGTTGATGCCGCAGAACCGGTTTTTCAATGTTGCACATCGAAAGATTGCTTAGAAACAAATATTTTTATTAATGTAATAACGTTCAGGTTATTAACTTTTTTGTGCTTCCATGCTGCAGCTATGGTGCCCGTCATTCAGTGTCTGTAGTACAGCGAGCGGCGGCGGTCGAGGATTCCCAGACGCGGCAGCTCAACATGTTCGGTCAGATGGCTTGGATAGAAAAACGCTGTCAAGGCATTAGACTATCGAACCGCTGATCCGTGTTCGATTCTTGGTCGTGGCTTTATTTCGTTCGATATTTTTTCGGCGTGTTTGATAATATTCTGGTAATCAGAATAGGGCTACTTTTCTTTGCCTTTTTTTAAGTAAAACATCTGGAGATGTGATTATTAATCAAATAAGTATAAATACGAGGCCTGTTCAGAAAGTAAGCTCCGATTGATTGCCACATTGAAACCACAGTGAACATCAGAAATGTTTTACTTGTAACAATTAGCTACACCTTTCAGCTACTTCTCTACGTAGTCGCCGTTCTGACTTAGACTTTTGTCATAGCGTTGTACCAACTTTTCAATAGCCTCATCATAGAAGGCAGCCGCCAGTGCTTTCCGCCAATTCTCCACGCTGGCCTACACCTCGTTGTCTGTGTCAAAATGTTGTCTTCAAAGACAGCGGTTCATGTGACCAGAGATGAAACTCAGGGGGAGACAATTGCGGACTGTATTGTGGGTAATCTCACATTTCCATTTGAAAACGATGCAGGAGCATCTTCATTGCCCCTGCAGAATGCGGCTGAGAATTGTCTTGAAGAAGAAACAGCACGACAGTTATGTAATGTTAGCTGCATAGCTTCAGGCGAAATTTCTCACCAGGCCCTCGTACTTGGCGGCAGACACTATTTTCTAGACATCTTTACGCACTCACTGCGAGCTCAGAAATGAGAAGAGCGACGTGATGCTAACTGGGGTTATACTAGAGACACTACCCAACACATCTGTGCAAAGCTTTATCGGATTTTCATAGTCGTTTCCATTTCGCGACCGATCGGAGCTTACTTTCTGAACGCCCCTCGTATAATGTATTGACAGTTATTTTCATCGTGATGCATAATACAAAAATACACCTAAAGTATGTTTTTGCGTAATCCTAACTTATCGTCTATTCGTGAGCATTCTCGCAATCTGTGGGGTGAAACCTAACATAGAAACAGTCAAAGCATAAATATTTTTGCACCAGGCACAACACACGAACGCAATCTCGCCGCATTGACAAGTTTTCCGGTACATTGTTCGTGAAAAACATATCCGATTCACGTTGCTGAAAACAGATCTCTCAGATATCGAATTACATGCATACCAAGCGTGTTTAAGCAGATCTTGAAGGACAACCGTAGGCAACTTGTTATGGACCAACGCATGAATTTTGATAGCATATGCTCTATTTGCTCTGCTGTGATGTCGCATGATTTTGAAGTAGTGCGATGAAATTCTTTATCTGTCGGTAAAAGTAAACGTCATACGGTTGACAAAGAGGGGTACATTTTGGCGGTATCACTTTCACGATGCAAGTCGGCTGAGCATCATCATCTACGAAAGTCCTATCTAGCGCGCCATTTATCGCGATGAAAATAACTGTCAGTACATTACATACGAGGTGCGGCTAGAAAAAAACCGGACTGATGCTGGAAAAAACATTTTTTTACAATTATTTACAATTTCATGTTATCTCCTTCAATGTACTCTCCTCCTCGGTCTCTACACCGCTCCATACGAATTTTCCACTGTTCATAGCAATGCTGCAGATCATTTTCGGTAAGTCCATACATTACTTCCGTCGCTTTTTCTTTTACTGCTTCAACAGTCTCAAATCTAGTTCCTTTCAAAGCTGACTTGACTTTAGGGAAAAGAAAAAAGTCACAGGGGGCCAAATCAGGTGAGTAGGGTGGATGATCTAAGATGGGAATGTTGTGTTTTGCCAAAAACGTCTTCACTGACAACGCACTGTGAGCTGGGGCATTGTCTTGGTGAAGGATCCATGACTTTTTTCTCCACAAATCGTTCCGTTTTCTCCGTACTCGCTCACGTAGGGTAGCCAGGACGCTAATGTAGTAATGCTGATTCACTGTTTGTCCCTGTGGTACCCAATCAATGTGCACAATCCCTTTGATGTCAAAAAAAAACAATCATCATTGCCTTGAATTTCGATTTTGACATTCGTGCTTTTTTTTGTCGTGGAGAACCAGGAGTTTTCCAATGCATCGATTGGCGTTTAGTTTCGGGATCGTAAGTAAAAAACCACGATTCATCGCAAGTAATAACATTTTGTAAGAAGGTGGGATCACTTTCAATGTTTTCCAGGATGTCAGAACAAATCATTCTTCGGCGTTCCTTCTGTTCAATTGTGAGACACTTTGGAACCATTTTTGAACACACTTTGTTCATGTTGAAACTTTCATGAAGAATCTGCCTAACACTTTCCTTGTCAACTCCTGTTAACTCAGACACTGCTCTGATTGTTAAACGGCGATCTTGTCGAACAAGTTTACCGATTTTTTCAATGTTTGCATCAGTTTTTGCTGACAATGGTCTGCCAGTGCGAGTGTCATCACTGGTGTCTTCGCGGCCATCTTTAAATCGTTTAAACCACTCAAACACTTGTGTTCGCGATAAACAATCATCGCCGTACACTTGTTGTAACATTACAAACGTTTCAATTGCAGATTTTCCTAGTTTGAAACAAAATTTGATGTTAACACGCTGTTCTTTCTGTACACTCAACATTTTCCGACGCACAGGCAAAACGTCAACTACTTAAAACAGACGCCACGGGCAGACTGAGTGCAGGAGGCAGATGAAACTCGAGCAGTAGGCGGAGCGAGAGTCACGTGACAGGCCACGCGACTTTCAGCCTTATTGCATTCGTTTTATTGTTTCACCAGTACTAGTCCGGTTTTTTTCTAGCCGCACCTCGTATACTTACTTGATTATTAATCACACATCCCGATGTTTTACTTGAAAAAGGAAAGAAGGGTATTCACATTATCAGGATATTAGCACATACACCGAAAAAAGTATCGAACGTAAAAAATTGCCAAGACCAGCGCGGTTTGGCAGTCTAAACGTCTTGACCGCTCGACTGCCGACGTCGCTCCGCTAGACATCGAATGACGGATTCCCTAGCTACGGCATGAAAACACAAAAACGTTAATAACTCGAACATTACTAACGTTGAACTTTATTTTATGTCAATAGAAAGTGCTTGTTTTTAGACGATCTTTCGACGTATAGCATTCAAAATTCGAGTTTCCATCATCAACTGTGACCTCGATTATTTTTCAAAAACTATGGAGTGTCTAGCAAAAAGCCGAAAAAGGTGTCTCTTTTATTTTCAATATAGTACGTCCTTGCAAAACTTGATTAAGATCGGTGAGCCACATGTCAGATCCTCCTCTTGTATGATAACAGAGCCGGTTATAATATTTTATGAAGGACTGTTTACTTGTCGCACGACGCCTATTGGAAATCAGCATTGTTTCAGAGCAACGTTGTCATTTAAAGTATTGGTGTTGTAGGCTATATTCGTGCCTGGACCGTGGTTCCAAGGTAAATGAGGTGGTACGTTATTGCTAGAGTTCAGCGCTGATGCGGATATCCGTAGTAATACGAGTAATGTTGTTCTGCCGATGAAAGCCTGAGCGAATTAGGATATCCGCCAGTATATCACCAGATATCTGCTGTAATTGTTACAGTGTGGTTAAAAGTAAAACGACAGTATCAGAATTACAATTGTCGCGTGTGTGCATTACATGTGCTCTATAAGAGTAATAAAAATAATTGCAATTATTATTGTTACGCTTTCGGGATGGAGTGACTTGACTGTACATTGTCGTGGAGAGAACCGATACATCGTTGACATCTGCAAGGGTTAAAGATGGCGACATGCTCTTCCTCTCAGTTTTCGTGACAATTACAGGTGCATCTCGTTTCCGACCCACCTGCAGCTGTCCTACCCCTGATTCATCCGTGATGCGTTTGCGACAAGGGAGATCACTGGTACAGTCAGCGAGAACTGCAAAACAAAGTGATGTGAAGGTTATGTTGTTGTGCCATGCTCAATCTCGTCAATTAAAGATTGTCGAGCGGTACCGCCACCAGTCACAAATACTTTTTTTTTCCAACTTTATTTTTTTGCCACGTTCGGTTTCGGCTGTTATCCCCATATTGAGGTAGATAAACTTCTTTCGTACACAGCGCTCGAGCACAAGTGTAGCTATTTGAAGATGGGCATAATGGCCTTTGACCGATGATGGTGGTAAAATACTTGTGAAATTTATGTGTGGCGGGTTGCGAAATGACAGCTGTTGTAGGACCTTCTACCCATTGAAATTTTCATCAACTGTCAGAGCTCCGGTGGAATGAAAAGGTTAAATCGTTTACGAAGTTTGAATATCCATGCATATTAACAGGAATGCAAAAGACTGACACATTTTATTTGCGGAAGAAGGGAAAAACTGTTGGGAGATGACGACGCTAGGTAAGATCAGTTTGAGTTCCAGAGAAATATAGGAATACGCGAGGCAATACCGAACCTATGTCTTATATTAGAACGCGCGTTAAAGAAAGACAAAGCTAAATCAAGAGCGTTTGTGGATTTGGAGAAAACTTTGACACCATTGAAATCTGAAGGCAGCAGCGATAAAATACAGGGAGCGAAGCGTTATCCTCAACTTGTACAGAAACCAGGCTGCAATTATTGTAGTCGGCGGATATGAAAGATAAGTAGTAATTGAGGAGTGAGACAGGATTGTAGGCTACTCCCGATGTTATTCACTCTGTACACAGAGCAAGCAGTGAAGGAAACTAAGGAGATGTTTGGGAAGTGAAATAATGTTTAGTACATACTACTGGCGTAAGATTGCCGGGGAGTGAAAGGATCGGGCCAAGTAAGAATTAAATATCACTCGTAAAAAGATTTTTATTTACACACCTGAGGAAAAATAGATTTTCTAATTAGGTCAACAGGACCTTGACATTTTAAAACTATGCAAAAATATAAGAACACTTATTGTTTATCGATCAACAATTTATCAAATATTTCAGTGAGATCAAATAACAAACGTTTTGTGTTAATCCAGATACTTGCTCTCAATTATCAAAGATGGGAACATGCAGTATGATAGTTTAAATTTACAACAAATGTTATTCTCTTTCCAAAAACATATAAATTTTGTGTGCCACTGGTTACTATTGTCGAAATATGGCGAGTTTCAAGAAGGGAAGCAAGATAATGTTTCACCAATTCAAGTTACATAAAAACTCTTCAAAAATTATAAGAAAACAGTCTTCAAAACAGGCAGAAATTTATAGAATCTGTTTGGCTAAAATACAACAAATAATTCAGATTTGCCTAAAATGGAGTTTATTGAAAAGAAACAAGACAATGAAAACTGACTGATAAAGAAACCACCACATGTCGGACAGTGTGGTGTGGACGAACGAACCCGAAATTACTCAGGGCGGGCCGGTCACCACACTTCTCCTTTTCTAAGCAGCCAGTGGGAACAAGCCCGAAGGTCGATGTCCAGTATGGTAGATATTCTGAATGTGAGTTTGAACATTGACCAATAAGGTGGCAGAATTCCTAAGGGACCAAACTGCTGTGGTCATCGGTTCCTAGACTTACACACTACTTAAACTGACTTATGCTAAAAACAACATACACAACCATGCCCGACGGAGGACTCGAACCTCCGACGGGAGAGGCCGCGCAGTCCGTGTCACGGCGCCTCAAACCGCGCGGCCAGTGGCAGAAGACCACCTACGTGACAAGTGCGCTATCTCCCTTCAGTACAGAGTCGCGAAGCGCCATATTGGCTTCAAAAAAAAAAATGGTTCAAATGGCTCTGAGCACTATGGGACTCAACTGCTGAGGTCATTAGTCCCCTAGAACTTAGAACTAGTTAAAGCTAACTAACCTAAGGACATCACAAACATCCATGCCCGAGGCAGGATTCGAACCTGCGACCGTAGCGGTCTTGCGGTTCCAGACTGCAGCGTATTGGCTTTCAGTTCAAGCCCATATGTACATGGGCCGTTTCTGAGAACCGGCAGATTGAGAAGCTCTCAAAACGGCTTCGTTAATTGTATGATTCGTTTTAATAAAATGACGGGAAACGTCATATTCGAGGTTAAAGAATTGTTGTAACTTGCATTATTATCATAGTATGCCATTTGAAGGCAGTTCGTGGTGTCGCGGTCACTTCCCGGGTTCGATTCCCGGCGGGGTCAGGGATTTTCACCTGCCTCGAGATGACTGGGTGCTTGTGTTGTCCTCATCATTTCATCATCATTCATGAAAGTGGCGAGATTGGACTGAGCAAAGGTTGGGAATTTGTACGGGTACTGATAACCGCACAGTTAAGCGCCCCACAAACCAAACATCGTCATCATTTTCTGAAGGTATTTTTCTGGAATGAAGCTTTTGAAATGTGGGGCTACAGAAAAAAGCAGAAAATTAGTAGGGTAATCGGGTAACTAATGAGGAAGTGAAACTAATTGGGCGGAAAAAAGATGTATGGTACGAAATGACGAAAAGAAGGGATTTTTTGATAGGGCACTTCAAGAGGCATCAAGGAATCGTCAGTTTATTTATGGAAGGAAGAGGAAGGGGTGTGAAATGTAGAGCAAGACCAAGACTTCAGTACCATAAGCAGGATAAAATGGATGTAGCTTATAGTAGTTATGCAGGGATGAAAAGCTTGCTCAGGAGAGATTAGCTGTGGAGAGCTGCTTCGTACTGAAGACCGCAATTATGACGGCAACAATTACAACAACAGTAACATACGGCTGCGGATGAAAGACACGCGGATAATACACTTAGGTATGCAGATAGCCTTACGCTCATACTTACGGGCAGTTCGTTGGAGATTATTTCTCGTGGGGCACTGCGCTTCGTTATGCCCGGGACTCAGCGCTTGGCCTGTCTACAGTGCCGCGTGTTTGTATTCAGTCACCCGTTGCTGACAAGCGTCGCGGAGGGCGGACGCTTATCATAGCAAACTTGTCAGCGCAGACGCGCACACGATAACGTCCGAATCACCCACGCGCGCACCAGCAGCCGGCCTGCTTCCACAATAATCCGCCGCCATCACGATGCGCGTAATATTACCTGTCAACACTCTGCAGTGTTCGGTGCTGTATAGGGCAAGGAAAGGGTAGCGGGAGCCATTGGCTCGTCATCCGAATCGAAAGAACTTTGACTGATGGGGCATATTCCTGTTCAAACAAGCTTCCATCGTCACACACTCTCCTACCTTTGAAGACCGTTCCCCACTAAACGGAAAGCGACGTCGCCGTCAAATGATGGTTTAGAAGATATACCTATTTTCACTCGGTTAGTTGTTTTTTCTTGTCACCTGATTACCGGTTTTAGACACTGTCCCTCATCTTCGGATCATTCATAGTTACACGGTAAACCGTATGAATTACATAACACTGAAACTTGTGTTTCTGTAGGACGTGGCTACTGTATATAACTACCAGATTCGAGAACAATGAAGACAATAAAATAAAAATTAAGAAGACACAAAATTCTCTACTATAACATGAGTGAGGAGGCCAGGAATAGACAGTGTTAGCAGCGGACGCTGCCGTCTCCCCGCCGACGTGAAAGTCAAAATTTCCTTTCCCGGAAGCGTTAACGTTGACTCCCCGTTCCGTGAGTATACAGTCACTTGAAATCGAATGTGGACTAATTTGACGTTCCATTCCGTCAAGTGTGAATCGACCGGGGAAAGCTCTTTCAGGCTTTCCACATATTTCAGTGGCATACAAGCGAAATACGAAGTAGATACATGTTTGTGGCTTTTTGTGTAAATCTACTTTCATCTGCTTTTCCGTTAAAATGTTTTATTCGTACGAGCGTGAGTTACGCTTGAATGTAAGTACAGAATGTCGATACCGAAAAAAGAATTCTATAGTAACTGGAACTAGTTTTTTTTGTTTTTTTTTTTTTTTTTTTAACACGGCCAGAAAAATCTAAGTGGCGAAGTAATGTGTGTTCGAATAATGAGGAATTAAAAAAACCTTTCCCGACTGAGGAATTACTTTTCAGAATGACTCCTGTAATGTGGACTCACACAACATTTCGTGAAGTATTTAAGATAGGTAAGTAATACTTGCGGAAAAAAGCGTGCAAAGGAGTCAAGCATTTTGTTCCGTGGTTAAACTCTAACTTTCTATCTCGCAATTGTGTTGATGGCTGCGTAGAGCCTTCAATATTGATGACATAGATGGATAAGCTGTCCACACTGTTCCATAGCGTCGGTCTCCGTGTCCGAGCTGGTTTTCGCTTTCACAGTGTCTCATTTCCATTCTTGCGTCACACACAGGCACGCACACAATAACAAGGCAGTGGAGCCATTCCAGAGAAGCACCTTCGTTGCTGGAAATGATGCACGCCCTACCTCAAAATAGCAGTTCTTCTCGTCGTCGTAGGTAAGTGCACGAACATAACAAACGCAGGACATGAACGTTTCTGTCATTTATGGTACACGGATCTTTGAGAATGACACAAGAAAGAACGATAAGGGTTTAATGTTCCGTCAACGAAGAGGTCATTTAGTGACTGAGACAATCTGGCATTTGGGAAAAGTATCGACCATGCGTTTTCAAGGGAACTATTCCCGAATTTGAATGTGAAACGTGCTTCTGGATGGCGAGAGGGGGAACTGAACTGTTATCGACATGCCTGATAGTACAGTGTCTAGACGCTGCACTATCTCATTCGATGCCGATGCTATGCGGTTTTGATTTTGGACAAATATTTGAGCGGAGCGAAAACAAAACTAGAAATTATACAATGGATTTTTGTCCGAATTTTCATAGCGAAACGGAGAGTGCGAAGTGGACAAATGGGACATCAGATTGATCAGCGTGATGTTTAGTTTCGAAAAGCTGATTTAATTGCTTGCAAGTAATCAGAGTAATTAAGAAAATGTCAAATAGTGGTAGTTTCTCGGACAGCTGTCAGAAAGTTCATCTCTTCAAAGTCTACCTGTTTTCACATAAAAAATTAGCTTGTGAAAATATTTCGCTGTCTAAAGATGCGAAATAATAAAAATTGAAAAAATAGGTCAATTGTGATGTTAAATGGTTTGTCTAAAAATAAGAAATAAAATAGATTAGTGAAAAATTTGACACGCCCTTTAATGATGCTACACAGCAGTAGACTGCAAGATCTACGTAATTCGTAATTCACCTGGCAGATATCCTCAAGCATTCTAAATTAAACATTGAACTTTAAATTCATAATCGGCACCTCATTTTCTGTCCATGATTTCGAGGATCATTCAAAGGTGCGTCAAATGTTGCTCTAAAATGTTTTTTTGTTTGTTTATTACTTTAGAGAAATCGTTTCGCAATACACTTGCCCCTTGTCCTTTTTTTCCCCTCAACAGTGTTCCGAAGTTCGACATCACAGGCTGCCAATCACAAATCATGCCCATTAAATAATTATTTAAATTTATACAGTGAAAATGGAGCTGTTAAAATCGTGTCTGTGATCAGCATCCAAGAGGTACTTTATGGACGAACTATGAGTAGTACTTAATAACAATAGATTTTCCTGTGGCCCCCATATACGATTCCACATTTATCCAATATTTGTTGTACCACGAATGAATTCGTGTTTTATGATAATTTCACTACGAGAAATTGTGGCGATTGATTTCTTTCGTTCGGAAACGAGACTACACTGCCCTGCAATTTGCAACTGTCTGTTGATGACGTTGTTGTGTATAGGAAAGTGTCGTCGTCAATTCACTATAGGAGGATACAGAAATAATAGGACAGAATTCCCATTCGGTGTGATGAATGGCAGGTTACTCTATATGTTTTAAAATATAAGTTAATGCTGGTGATTACAAGAACAATAGTGTAATATTCGATTACAGTCACATCTATTAAATATCTAGGCTTAACGTTGCAAAGTGCCCTCAGGTGGAAGTGAAGTCGATAGTACAGGAGGCAAATGGTGGACTTCGGTCTATTGGGAGAATTCGGGGGAAGTGTAGCTGATTTATAAACACTTTCACGACCCTTGCTAGCGTACTGCTCGAATGTTTGGGATCCCCACCAGGTCGGATTAAAAGATGTCGAACCATTTAAGATGCTTTCTGCGACATTTGCTCTGACAGACTGCAGAACGCTTGTGCTGCCACCAACGCACACCTAGGTTAAGGACCGCGAAGACAAGATAAGAGAAATCAGGGATCGCACGGAAGCATATGCTTAAAGGCTGTCGTTTTACCCTCCATCCCCCCTTGCGAGTGCATCAGAAATGGGAATTACTAGCAGTAGTACAGGATAATCTCGTAGGTTAACTCTTTGGTAAAACTGTGTGTTTTTTCAGTTAACTCCAAAGTACAGAGCGTATCGTCGAACTCTTACCAACAGAGAGGAATTACTCTCCTCAGTAACTGGGGAACCATATGCGCTAAATCACGCAATATGGCGTGTCTCCGTGTCTTGCAACTGAAATATGTTCGAAGAGCTACATAAAATTAAGTAAAATATTAGATTTTGGAAATATAGGAAAGCAAATATTCAGGAGTTTTAAAATAAGACACAGTTCTTGTACATTACCTTTTGTACTCGGCGGTACTTCAACGAAGACGCGGAAGGTGGGACAGGTGGCCATGCCGCGTTCCTTGACTTTGGGAAGGCGCTCAATACAGTTCCAGACTGTTGCTTCAAGGAGATAGTATGAACATAGGGAATCTCGGTCCATCTTTGTGAAGGGATTGATGAGTTCTAAGCAGATAGAGCACTGCTTGTCACTCTTAACGAAGAGAAATCTTTAGAAGTAATAGTGACTTTGGGCGTACCCCAAGCGGGAGATGTAGGACCATTAATTTTTACAATATATAAAAAAGAAACATTGTGGATAGCGTTGGAAGTCCCATGAGGCTTTTCGTGGATGACGCTGCTGTATACAGAGTAGTAACGCTAGAAAATTGCAGCAAAATGCAGGAAGGCTTGCATAGGCCCGAAACTTCATGCAGAAAGTGGCTATTGACCCGCAAAATCAGCAGATGTAACCTATTACGAATAAACAGGCGGAACTCGAGTTGTGGTATGATTACATGAATGGCGAACAAAAACTGGTCGCATCCATTAAAATATCCGAGGGGCGTTCGCTAAGAAATGCTACAAATTTTTTTTCTCTGCAGATTTCGGTTGAAAAATGCTGAATATGTTGTGGGACATCGTGGAATATTCCCACTTCTGTTCCAGTAGTTTCACGGAGTTCCGATAGATGATGGCGCGATACGTAGCCTTCAAAATAGCGTCTGTAATGGAAGTGCCTTCCAAGCAGAGAGCCGTCATTGAGTTTCTTTTGGCAGAGAACCAGAGCATCGCAGATATTCATAGAAGCTTGCGGAAGGCAGTCAACAAAAGCACAGCGAGTCGTTGAGAGAGACGTCTGTCATCGTCGCAGCAAGGTCGGACAAACTTGTCAGATCTCCCGTGTGCCGGCTAGCCAACACAGCTGTCACACTCTCGTGATGTTGGCTGGAGGGACAGTGGTCATGTGTGTGTGATTTGCGCTTGCGTGAATGTGTCTGTGTATGTTGCCTAATTCAGAAGAAGGCCTTTTGGTCGGAAGCTTACTGTGTAGCAGTCTTTTTATTGTGATTGTCTGCGACTCAACATCTCCACCATATAGTGAGTAGCAATCTATCCTTTTCACAATATTGTCAGTATAGTAAAAGCGCTCTTTATTATAATACAGTAAATTAATAAGTTTGATTAGTCTTACCAACCCTTCTTTTATATTCATGATTGTATTTTAATTTTCTTAGATCATGGACTTCATTTCAGGTTAAATGAATGTATCTGAACTAATAAAACCGCAACACCTGCCAGAAACTGATTTATTACTCACTCAGTCACAACTAATTTCGTGAGCATAGTCACATATTGCCCTCGTGAGGAGCAAATCACAAAGTAATGTTCACCTGTTTTTCAGCTTAAGATGTGACTTTATGGTCCGAAACTAGTTTGATTGAGAGATTAATAACTCCTGGCAGCTGTAGCGGTTTTATTAGTCGAAATGACTTACTGCAGCCCCAAATACCAAGTTAAGTCAAATGAATGTAGCTGATAATCGTTGGTTTTTAATCGTCTCAGGCTTCTACACATTTAAATGTTAAAAAAATATTGTGAGACCGGCTGTATGGGTGTTGACCAAGGGCCATTACTGCATTAAAAAGAGGAAGTTATTGTACACTAGCCATAACCGAATGTATTTCTCGAAATTACCCCAGTCAAATGCCAGTACCTGCAGTAGTGGAAATCAGTATAAACGCAGGGATACTGCTAAAGTAATGATACAATGTCTGAAGCGTGCCTGTATAGAATTTATTATGAAATTGGTAGATACATGTAAGACAAAGAATCACGACGAAATTACATAATACGAGTAACAAAATAAGGGGTCGGCATTTCTTTACGGAAACTGGTATAAAGACACTCACTGTCCTCTTGTATTATTGCATTGATCGAATTTTGTCCAATCTCCGTTCAGCCTAATTACCTCAAGAATTCTCTTCGCTACTGCTCTTGTTAGGCTATGTACGTAGTTCTTGCAGTGAAACTGTCAATACTTCTAGTATCGCTCTTTTCAGCTCACACTCGGCCAAAAATTGCCTTGCATTGCGATAAACACGTCTTGCAAGTATTCCCCAAAGGTTTTCTACGAGGTTCAAATACAGACTTCGTGCAGGGTGGGAAAGACATCGATATCTTTATCTTTGAATGACTTTTTCTGTTGTAGAAGAAATATGCACAGATGCGTTATCGTGTTGAAGCACTGGACTGTCTCCTTGGTCCTCATACATTCTAATCAATTTTTCTCTAGCATCTCACTGCACATGTTAGAGATTATGCTAGTGTTCAGCCAAATAATGCGTGATTTACCTTTAGCGCAGAAAGCTGCCCAAACCATAACAATTTCAGCGCCTAAATCTTTGCTCATTCTTACCTGCTACTCTGTTCTCAGATCATGCCAATAATATTGAAATCCACCCGGCCTATGTAAATTAAACTTCTTGTCTTCTCTGAAGATCGCTTATCCCATTCTCAAGCCCATGACATGTTTTTCACCAAACTCCAATCTAGCCTGTTTGTGTTTGGGTATTAGATCTGTTTTCTGCAGTCGTTTCTTGAATGCAAGATGTTTGTCAAGCGACTAATGTTTTAGTAATATCTAGCAGTTCCTGTCAACTATAAATCAGCAACAAGTTGAGGGTTTGTGACACTTGCTTTACGCAAAAGTAACAGTTTCGACGCCTCAGATAATTTTCTATATTGCCCATATTTTCCATTTTGTCCAAATCGTGTGCCCAATCTAACGAAAATAACGATCACTGTACTTGAACGGTTCAACTTCTTCTCGATTTGACGATTAGAGCGCCCCGTTTCCTTGTATGCACCGATTTTTGCTTTTTCGTTACTCGATTACTGTTTCCCGCGTCGCATTGTCACAATGGTGGTTTATATACACAACACGCACTGACGGTAAAGGTAACTTGTTTCCTACCTGCAGAAAAGGCACGTACGCGCACCCTAACACCGCACAGAGCCGACTGCATTTATACCGAGTTCCATCCTCTACAACCTGAATCGTGATATCTTGTTATATATTGTACTGCCGACATCAAACGCAATACCGTTTGACTGCATTTGTAAGTGTACTCGTTGTGGATCTCGATACTGTTCCACATATTATGTGCACAACTATTCCAACCGACAATGTAAATTTTCGTACAAATATTCGTGCCTTTATACTGATTTCCATTACTGTACTATAAGGCCACGGCCGACCACCTCCCTAGTGAAACTAGATCTATAAGTATGAGAATACCTGTTTTTTCTGAAACTAATACCATGAAATTTCTGGTATCCCTATAAAAGTATTCCATAGATTAATAAAAATGCTACACCTGCTGATGCTGATTAAGGAAACCAGGTAGCACTCATCAGTCACTTATTCACCAGTCAGACAGAAGCAGTGTACCCGGTCTATTTGCGTATAGAGTAAATTCTGTGTGCAAGTATGAGAAAGCGTTGCACATGCTCGTATGACGTGTATCTGAGGCGGAACATGGGAACCATCCAGGTGTTCACCTAGTGGGTGCGGGAAACCGTCTAAAAACGATATCCAGTTTGGCCGGCACACGACCTGGCAGTGAACAAAAGCACTGTGAGTCGTTGGGCAAGGCGTGTGGCATCATCGCAACAAGGTCGCGCAAACCTGTCCGATCTCCCGCGCACCGGCCGGCCGCACACAGCTGTGGCGCCTGCAATATTAGAACGTGCTCACACTCAGATTCGAGGTGTTCTCCGGATCACAATCGAAAACCTTGCGGCTCGACTCGACGTCTCTATTGGTATTCCTGACACACCCGTTCACCAATTGGGGTACTCCAAAGGTGTGTGGCGGCTGAGTTCCTCGCCGCATAACAGAATACCATCAAGAGCAACGGAGGACCATCTGTGCTGAATTGCTTCCCATTACGAGGCTGATCGTTACAGTTTCTGTCGATCACCGTCACAGTGGACCAGTACGGCGGTACCAACCAGGCGTACAGGCCCTGCCAGTAAGGTTGCGTAAGGCCGGCACATTGAACCGAGATGATTTTTGGGTTATCTAGCCAAAAGAGTGGGGAATAATGTGACGTATTGCAATCCTGAATAAAGCCACTATTACTACTGCTGCTACTAATACACTGGTAATAAAAAGCGTTTCCTCCAGTGTATCACAGGAACATCTTCATGTCCGATGAACTTTGCAAGTCAGTCTGTTGGTTAGCGCGTACCGACAAAATGATCAGATATCCTTTCATTCCTTATTGTAACGTGTAATACGTGAGTCTATTGACTAGTTGCACGCGGATACGGCGAAGGGAGCTGCAAGACTTGATGTGCCGCCGAGAAGATATCGAGCGCGAGCAGCAAGTAGAGAGTACAGAGGGCACAGGAAGCTGGTCCGGCTGTTAATGACAACGCAGCGGGCGGTCGTTAAGGAGCGCAGCGATCGCCATAATCGTCAGCGCACCGCGCTACGCTGCCGGATTATTGTCGTGCGCTCGCGCCCTCGCAGTTTTTTGCCTTCCCCTCCCCCTTCTCCTCCATCGCACCACCCTGCCCTGCGCACACCCTCCGCGACAAGGGTGCGAGGCCAGAGTGATTCCCGGTCTCGCCAGAGGATGCGAGAGAAAGAGGAGGCGAAGAAACACTGCGGCCGTGTACAGAGATATATGACGCACGCGCGGAATAAAAATGGCCCTCTCTGACCCTGCGTCACCTCGGTGGCCGATGGGGAGGCGAGGCGGCGAGGAGGGGTGGCGCGCGGCTGTTGGCCGGAGAGGGGAAAGAGGGAGGAGGCGGTGGCAGCGGCGGCGGCTCGAATGGAAGCCAGCATGGCGACTAGCCGCTCAAATTTGGCCAGCAAACTGACGTAGTATCGATTTCCTCCCCACCCTGTCCGGTGGTGCCTGCTCACCTGCACACCCCCTTCACTCACCCTCGGACACACACACACATACACACACACGTTCCTGATACAGCAGCGAACCCTTCAAAAAATGCCCGGCTATTGGCTGGCTATGATTGGGAATGAGAGGGAGAGGAAGAGAGATGAAGAGGGAGAGGAAGAGAGAGAGAGAGAGAGAGATGAGCGAAACGAGGAGAGTTAGTGCTTGCTCCGACACACGTTCACGTTTTTGGCGTACACGTGTAAAAAGGCTGGCCGTCCTCCCATGATGAAAAATACGGCTGCCTCCCCCCCCCCCCCTCCCAACCCCTCCCGACAGACACGCAGACAGACATTGCGAGAGCAAAGTGTCACCCATCTACTGCACATCTGATCGTGCGTTCTCGTGTAAAGACCTCATCTTTGTCTTTTGTGACTTACATCTTAGTAGCTATTCCTACTAAAAGCCAGATGCTACATGGTACTATGTAAAAGTTCTAATTAATTACAATTAGTACGTCTTACTCGCATCCTATCCTTGAAAGCAGTTCGCTTGGGAGTGAATTTGCCGATCCCAACGTTCCTGCCAGTTTTGAAACGCGTCCTGGAAGTCTTCCTTTGTTAGTGTGATCTCTGCGGCCCCGCTTGAATCTCCTCCACTGAATCAAATCTTCGCCGCTTGGACTTCAATTACGTACTGAAGAAGAGGAAGAAGTCTCCTGGAACAACGTGTCTGGTGAGTACGGCGGGTAGGGAACAACTACCGTCTTTTTTTAATCAAAACATTTTGAATAGTGTAGGCCTTATGTGTTTGTCCATGGTCATTGTGGTATACGAGTCATTGTGACGTACGACCCAACAGTCTTCTTTAGCTGCTGTGGGCTGTGCTAGTATGTGTGCTCGCTGTCTGGACTTAAACCAGGCAGCAACTACGGACAACAACAGTTTTCGTAGCATCTGTTGACGTCTGGGTCGGTCATCGAAATATTGTTCCTTTTTGGTCTAGAGGTACAGCATACGCTTGGAAACAGGAAGGTCGCAGGATAAAATATCTTGATATTTTTCAGTCTGCCTTTACCCTTGCCATCACTTTTCAGCGGTGTGAAGATATGCCAGCAACGACACGTTCGGATTCCACGGTAAACTGTAGGTCCCCTTTCCCCGATAGTGTCACTAGATTGTGGGTTAGGGGCCAAGCAAGTCGTCGAAGTGACGTCCAGTTGAAAGACTTGCACCAGACGGCTGAACATCCATCTTGAAGGACTCACAGCCGTTGCGCTGTCCCGTAAAATGGAAACAACTCGGCTGTATATTCGAAGCACATCATTAATTAATCACGCCGAGAAAACCCGAAAGATCAAGCTTGGATCGTCTTCAAGCAGTTACTTACATTCTCTGCAGATTTCCGTGCAATGTTCATTCTGATCGTGTTGAAATCGTCATGGTACAAACTACGCCACACTGTTTCTGAACTTCAGTTCTGCGGAATACGTTCTCAAGGTGTTGTAGAGGCATTGAATGGTGAGACTGAGATCCTTCATTTGCTGGCGTGATACCAGTCGACGACCGATCACGACGGTCGTCTCATCATCAGTCGATGTTCGCTAATTTTTTGAACCGCTTGTATCAGTCGTATGTCTGTGTCTGATCTGAAGCCATGCGTCCAAAAAATTGTTTCAACGTTTCGTGCGTTTCTTCGGCGTTTTCCCAACTCTAAAACAAAATTTCATACATACATGCTGCCCTTTCAGGTCAGCCGCCGCAAAACCCTAAACTCACGGGAATACGGTAATGGAAATACGCTCACCAACAACTAACCGAACCATTCAGCCGACTTCATCTCTTCCAAGAGGGAAGTAGGGGAGAAACCTAGCGATATTTCACTGTATCCCAAACTGTTTCCGGGCAACATTCAAGTTTCGGGAACTTCTGGATAACACTTCGTATGATAGTACTTATCAGAGGGTAAATCCAAGAAAGAAATGAATGACGAGTGGCATGTAGAAAGATGCCTTAACTACTAGCTCGCTTGTTCCTTCCTACTTCATTCAGCTTCTTATAACAGATATAAACTGTTAGCATCACAGTTAGTGATAATCAGGTTCCAATGTAGCAGATAATTAGTCTAGATGTTTTCCCCGATCTCACGGAAGTTCTTGTTACTTTTTCGTCTTCCCTAGAATGAGCAGATGTTGATGATTGTATTAAATGAGTGGCCAAAAATCTCGAGAAGGGTTGAGTCATTTGAAGATGTGCTGTGTATGAAGCCCGAATGTTTAGTTAAATGCGAGAGAAGACGCAAGTGTAGAAGCAGCCAGCGCAAAAATGTTCCTATTGATACACAAAAAAGGCGAACACACTTCTGTTTAAAAGACTGACTGATAAGTGGGTACCAGCCGCTCCATTCTACCTTCCTCACCATCTTTAAAAATTTCTAAAAATTTTGGTATGCGAACATATCCATGCTCTTTTTGAGGTGCAGCTCACCTCTCGAAGCTCCATTAACTGTAACTCGTTCACACCCATTAGACCAATCATACACACACACTTGCCCATTCTCACTCACTCACTCATTCAGCCCAAACCATTGTCATTATCTCTTTCTGTCTCTCTAACTGTGACTGTCTTCTGCCTCACAGCCACAGTCTCTTTCCTTCTGTCCTACTGCTACCGTTGCTCTCATAGTCACTGTATCTCTCTTAATGCTACTGTCTCATTCATTGTCACTGCTGCTGTCTCTTTATCACTGTCACTATTTTTCTCTCCCTCGTTGAACATTGTCATAGATTCCTTCTCTCATTATTACTGGCCCTCACCCACTTCCACTTTCTTCATCTCTTTATTCCATTCACACTGGTACTATATCCTTCACTCTTTTTCTAGCGCTGTTCTGTCACTTGTCAACCACGCTCCTCTGCTGCTGTCCCCCCCCCCCCCCCCCCTGCCCTCTCTTTCTTTCGCACTGCTCTTGCCTCCTTCACTCTTTCCATAGCCGGCCGGAGTGGCCGTGCGGTTCTAGGCGCTACAGTCTGGAGCCGAGCGACCGCTACGGTCGCAGGTTCGAATCCTGCCTCGGGCATGGATGTGTGTGATGTCCTTAGGTTAGTTGGGTTTAATTAGTTCTAAGTTCTAGGCGACTTATGACCTCAGAAGTTAAGTCGCATAGTGCTCAGAGCCATTTGAACCATTTTTGAACTCTTTCCATACCACAACCTCTGTCTATTATCTACCGGTATTTGTTACTTTTTCGTCTCTTTCCGACTGGCACTGTCTCCTTCTCACTCAGCATAAAAAAACACCAACATGTTTGCATGGTAAAATTATTGGGAAATTTTTTAAAGGTGCTGATGAAGGTATAATGAGGCAGCTGGCACCGCACTTTTCAGTCAGAATTTTTTAAAAACATGAGCATATTCACCATCTTTGTGCTGAAGGAAGTGTGTAATACTCAAACTTTGATCCTGTATTGTAGGACAGTTATAGTAAGACGAGCTTTCTGTCGGGCATAGCAGCCCAAGGGGCTTTCAAAAACACATGACCCTACTTTTATATCACCAATAGAACCAGAGGTATGAAGCACCAGAAAAATCCCGTTTTTATGCCCGGCGTTTTGGAACATATTTGGTAGGGCATATTTTGGCATGCATGCTGATAACTGTTACAGATAGCTACGTGTTGAACATGATAGCACGTTATGAGTTAACCGACATTGTACTAGAGATGATAATCGATGCAAGATACTTGGGTCTCAGCATGCAGGAGATTACAAACGAGTTCGTGTTTCTGAAGGGTAGTTGTTCAACATAGCGGAGACAGTGTTTAGACACACTTAAATCGCCGCAAGGGACGAGCACTAGTGTTGGGGAATGCATGGTACTGTTGGAGGTGGTACACAAAGTTGTCAAAAGTATCCGGACACCTGACTGAAACCGAATTACAAGTTCGTGGCGCCCTCCATTGCTAATGCTGGAATTCAATATGGTGTTGGCCCACACTTAGCCTTGATGACAGCTTCCGCTCTCGCAGGCATACGTTCACTTAGGTGCTTGAAGGTTTCTTGGAGAATGGCAGCCCATTTTTCACGGAGTGCTGCACTGAGGAGAGGCCTGGCACGAAGTAGGCGTTCCAAAACATCTCAAAGGTGTTCTATAGGATTCAGGTCAGGACTCTGTGCAGGCCAGTTAATTACAGGGATGTTATTGTCGTGTAACC
This sequence comes from Schistocerca nitens, assembly GCF_023898315.1. Lineage (NCBI taxonomy): Eukaryota > Metazoa > Arthropoda > Insecta > Orthoptera > Acrididae > Schistocerca > Schistocerca nitens. The sequence continues at coordinate 361,760,814 of NC_064621.1, forward strand.
ACTCCGCCACAGGCCGTGCATTATGAACAGGTGCTCGATCGTGTTGAAAGGTGCAATCGGCGTCCCTGAATTGCTCTTCAACAGTGAGAAGCAAGAAGGTGCTTAAAACATCAATGTAGGCCTGTGCTATGATAGTACCACGCAAAACAACAAAGGGTGTTCGGCCCCTTCATGAAAAACACGACCACACCATTGCAACACCGCCTCCGAATTTTACTGTTCGCACTACACACGCTAGCAGATGACGTTCACCGTGCATTCGCCATACCCATATCCTGCCATCGGATCGCTACATTGTGTACCGTGATTCGTCCCTCCACACGACGTTTTTCCGCTGTTCAATCGTCCAATGTTTACGCTCCTTACACCAAGCGAGGCGTCGTTTGGCATTTACCGGCGTTATATGTGGCTTATGAGCAGCCCCTCGACCATGAAATCAAAGTTTTCTCACCTCTCGCCTAACTGTCATAGTACTTACAGTGGATCCTGATGCAGTTTGGAATTCCTGTGTGATGGTTTGGATAGATGTCTGCCTATTACACATTACGACTTTCTTCAATTGTCGGCAGTCTCTGTCAGGCAACAGACGAGGTCGACCTGTACGCTTTTGTTCTGTACGTATCCCTTCACGTTTCCACTTCCCTATCACATCGGAAACAGTGGACCTAGTGGTGTTTAGGAGTGTGGAAATCTCGCGTACAGACTTATGACATAAGTGACACCCAATCACCTGACCACGTTCGAAGTCCTTGAGTTCCGCGGACCGCCCCATTCTGCTCTCTCACGTTGTCTAATGAATACTGAGGTCGCTGATATGGAGTACCTGGCAGAAGGTGGCAGCACAACGCACCTAATATGAAAAACGTATGTTTTTGGGGGTGTCCAGATACTTTTGATCACGTAGTGTATGCCGCTGCCTTCCTCCGACTATTGAACTGTCTCACCCAGCGAGTTCTAGCGGACCTACAGTTAACGTGGCTACCAAACCACAGTGCAGTTCGGCATCTCTCACATCAACAAACATTGACAGAGTTGACAGAAGTGATAAGTGACAGATAAAAATCCTAGGATTGACCTGTGGTCGAACCCAAGACTTTGCCTTTGTATCTGGCACTTTGCGACTTTCTTCCTTTCTTTCATTTTTTCGATCTGTTTCTTCTTCGTCATGTCGTCAGTTTATCTTCCCGGTTGTCGCATGACAAAAAAAAAAAAAAAATGGTTCTGAGCACTATGGGGCTTAACATCTGTGGTCATCAGTCCCCTAGAACTTTGAACTACTTAAACCTAACTAACCTAAGGAAATCACACACAACCATGCCCGAGGCAGGATTCGAACCTGCGACCGTAGCGGTCACGCGGCTCCAGACTGAAGCGCCTAGAATCGCACGGCCATACCGGCCGGCTGTCGCATGACATCTTTCAAATTATGTCGATGAGAACTTCACTGAGCTTTAGAGTGGCCAGTCCCCTGATTGAAGACAATGAGCTACCGAATCACACGCCTCAAACACAGACATGCTCCCGTGTATGTCTTGACTGGGCTATGGAACATTGGCGGCGCATAACATGGCCGGACGAATTCCGCTTCAGTTGTATGGAGCTGAGTGGTGTCGAGAGTGTCGCGCATGCCCCATGAAGTTGCTATGCCGGAGTGGCTCACTGGGCTGCTTTCGCATGGTCGTAATTACGCCCCATTAACTGACTTCAGATACGGATGGCGGATGCACGCTGGATAGACATTCGTGTAGACCATCTGCATCCCTTACTTGCCTCAGAGTAGCCCGAGAACCTATGCGACGTGCCACCTATGACGATACGATCCTAACAAAGCACCAAAGCTTGCAGCTGACCGTGATGTCAGTTAAGTGTCCATTGCAAAGTACTCTTTATGAATTCCACATATTACACGTAACTGTCCATATTTGTACCAGATGCAGGAAGTGTGAGGGGATAAACTCTGAAACGTCCACCAAGCTGGCGTCTTCCAATGCACAGAAATAGTACTTCGGTCGAAAATCCGTTGTGCTTGACGCAAGGCTAGATGAAATTTGCGTGTGATTTGGCCATGGCTCACTACGCTATTAGATGAAAATCCTAAGTTTTCTGGGCCGCCAATGACACTTTGATCAGATGAAACCACAAACTGTGCAGAGAAGTTATGAAAACGAATGCCTACAAAGTAGTTAAATTGACGCTGATAATCCTCGAAAATTACATACATTCTTGTAATTGTGGTCACAAATCAAAGTATACTTCATACACTCTGTTCTTCTCTGAATTCTACACAGAGTCTCGATATCTTACTCGCACCCATTCGGAGCCGAACTATCTTGTGCTGCCCCTCGTCTCGGACTGGTGCGCGCTTCTCGAGCCACTCCGCTCGGTGCTTTTCTTGGTGGGAGCCGAAGGTAACGAACTGATTCGTCTGCATATCTTTACCGTAATGTGACTGGTAAAATGAAATCTCAGTCGAGTCGATGTCAGCTTACTGCTAAGTGGATAGCTATTACGATTATCAGTGAAATGTAAATCCGTGATAAAAATTAATTGACGCGGTGGCCAAAGGGCAATTCCTGCTTCTCCTGGCATGGCAGCCAATTAGATTATACGATTACTATGTGGGAGCAGTTTCTCATGGATGTGGTACTCGCTGTATCACCCATTGTTTGCACCTCACTCCACACGTGCGTCGTACATCAGGTAATGATTTCTCTGTGCACCACAAGACGAAGCTTGTGGTAGAAATTATGGCTCCCAGAGCTAGAAATGTTAGACACCGTTCGTTGCTTGGCTTGGCGACCGCTTCAGTGGATTCACGACAATGATTGGCTCCCCAGGCGATCCGATCTTAAGCCAGCTGAGCTTTTGTGGGCTGCTGTCGATATTCGGGTGCACTCGAAGAATCTAGCGTCAACTACACGAGAACAGCTGCCCGTACAATTGCAAAATGCGTTAGTCAGTATCTGTTCGGAACGATTCCTGTACGTCGGAGCCCATTTCACGTCGTGTTACAGCAGTTTTGAGTTTCCGCGGAGGGCGACTCACTACTATCACCACCCACTGCCCTCCCATAATCTGCGGCTACTCTGTGCATTTCAGGACTTTGGCTTGAAAAGAGGGGGGGGGGGGGGGGAGGTAATGTCAGTCTGCAAACTCAAAGACCCGTGGTGCGTCCTTGGTCGGTCGTATTTCCAGAAGTGAAAGAACCGGTTAGTGGCTGTGTTAATGTAGAAACTACATATTTAAATTCTCGTGTGCACACCATTAACTCATCGACTGCATTTTGGATGCTGCAGCCGCCCTGAGCAAATTCCGAACACGCATTGACGTATTGGGATAGTAAGAAATACAGCAACCAGCCACTTTTATATACTTTTAAAGTGATAGAATCTACAGCCACGGAGCTCAACGACCAGTAAAATGGATAAATTTATGATCAAGGACTACGGTTTTCAAACCAACTTCAGAACCACTTTACATTATACCACTTACCGTACGTGCACTCTTTGACACAGTATGAAACCATGAGTGAAAATGGAAGTGCCATTCCTTCGTAAAACGCATTTTAGTTCTGCTGTGTTCCCGGTACTCTGTTGCATGTCCCTAGAATAGATCGAGGTGCCAAACGACGGGGAAAATGTTTCAAAAATTCATTACTCGATGGCGCATGGTCTTCGTTCAAATGGTTCAAATGGCTCTGAGCACTATGCGACTTAACTTCTGAGGTCATCAGTCCCCTAGGACTTAGAACTACTTAAACCTAACTAACCTAAGGATATCACACACATCCATGCCCGAGGCAGGATTCGAACCTGCGACTGTAGCGGTCGCGCGGTTCCAGACTGAAGCGCCTAGAACCGCTCGGCCACATCGGCCGGCCGAAGTCTCATAATTACTATTAAAAAAATCTTACTGTGAAACAGAGGAATGCAAAAATGTCAAAATCTGGAAGCCCACAGTAGACGTTTGCCGTGCCGTACTTGATCTGGAAGACCTGCCGTGTTAGTTGAAAAACAGAAAGACCTGTTAACGATATTGCCATTTCTTCCTCGCACAGGGAGCTCCCAACGTCTGTTCCCAAGAATGGAGCTGCGTAAGAAACAGAAGTCAGTACTAAAGATATTTTTTTCTAGTTTTTAATTATGTTGTTAATTATGTTGTTCCTGTCACAAATGAAACGTAATGCCTCTGTATGGATCGCACTTGGAACAAAAACTTTCTTATTGGCACTTGCGAGTATAACCAGTCAGTTTATTTATTTGCTCGTTTCTCTCATTTTTTGCAGTAATGAGGTGGGGAGCATACCACAAGGTATCTGAATATGTTCTCAATTTAATGGATACAAGTATGACAGAAAGAGACATTGTTTTTTAACTCTTCTGAAAAATGTTGTATTTGGCCCGTAGAATCTTTTCCATTTCCGCTTTTCAAATGACGTCGAATGTAAGAGGTGTCTGTTTGAAACAAAGAGAAAAAAAGTAAAACAATTACGAGTTATACCAAACTGGTCTCGGAGGCTACGATGCGAGCGCTGTCATCTTACTTTTGATTTCTAACTCTAAGTTTATTAAAATATAGGCGCTTGTATGGTTCTGACGAAAGTCGAAAAACAAATGGCCGGTATCTTGTTGAGAGGATTTTTCCATTCGCTACAAGTACCTAAGGCGTAAATCAAATGACCGATGGAGTTCTGGCATTACTTAAAACGGCATTCAGCTCTAGGTTTTTATGCTACATCTGTTCTTGCTTCTGAGATTTTAAAGATTCTAATCTTTCTTGCTGTTTTTTGCCATAGTAAATCCTTTCCAGAGAATCTCTAGAGCGGCAATGAAAGTAATAGCGCTGTTCGTAATTGTATTGTTGGTTTGTTACGCTGTAAATTATTTCATTGTAAAGTTTTGCGCCAAACATCAGTTCCGTTTTGAGAGATACACTCCTGGAAATTGAAATAAGAACACCGTGAATTCATTGTCCCAGTAAGGGGAAACTTTATTGACACATTCCTGGGGTCAGATACATCACATGATCACACTGACAGAACCACAGGCACATAGACACAGGCAACAGAGCATGCACAATGTCGGCACTAGTACAGTGTATATCCACCTTTCGCAGCAATGCAGGCTGCTATTCTCCCATGGAGACGATCGTAGAGATGCTGGATGTAGTCCTGTGGAACGGCTTGCCATGCCATTTCCACCTGGCGCCTCAGTTGGACCAGCGTTCGTGCTGGACGTGCAGACCGCGTGAGACGACGCTTCATCCAGTCCCAAACATGCTCAATGGGGGACAGATCGGAGATCTTGCTGGCCAGGGTAGTTGACTTACACCTTCTAGAGCACGTTGGGTGGCACGGGATACATGCGGACGTGCATTGTCCTGTTGGAACAGCAAGTTCCCTTGCCGGTCTAGGAATGGTAGAACGATGGGTTCGATGACGGTTTGGATGTACCGTGCACTATTCAGTGTCCACTCGACGATCACCAGTGGTGTACGGCCAGTGTAGGAGATCGCTCCCCACACCATGATGCCGGTGTTGGCCCTGTGTGCCTCGGTCGTATGCAGTCCTGATTGTGGCGCTCACCTGCACGGCGCCAAACACGCATACGACCATCATTGGCACCAAGGCAGAAGCGACTCTCATCGCTGAAGACGACACGTCTCCATTCGTCCCTCCATTCACGCCTGTCGCGACACCACTGGAGGCGGGCTGCACGATGTTGGGGCGTGAGCGGAAGACGGCCTGACGGTGTGCGGGACCGTAGCCCAGCTTCATGGAGACGGTTGCGAATGGTCCTCGCCGATACCCCAGGAGCAACAGTGTCCCTAATTTGCTGGGAAGTGGCGGTGCGGTCCCCTACGGCACTGCGTAGGATCATACGGTCTTGGCGTGCATCCGTGCGTCGCTGCGGTCCGGTCCCAGGTCGACGGGCACGTGCACCTTCCGCCGACCACTGGCGACAACATCGATGTACTGTGGAGACCTCATGCCCCACGTGTTTAGCAATTCGGCGGTACGTCCACCCGGCCTCCCGCATGCCCACTATACGCCCTCGCTCAAAGTCCGTCAACTGCACATACGGTTCACGTCCACGCTGTCGCGGCATGCTACCAGTGTTAAAGACTGCGATGGAGCTCCGTATGCCACGGCAAACTGGCTGACACTGACGGCGGCGGTGCACAAATGCTGCGCAGCTAGCGCCATTCGACGGCCAACACCGCGGTTCCTGGTGTGTCCGCTGTGCCGTGCGTGTGATCATTGCTTGTACAGCCCTCTCGCAGTGTCCGGAGCAAGTATGGTGGGTCTGACACACCGGTGTCAATGTGTTCTTTTTTCCATTTCCAGGAGTGTATATCATTCTTAAATCTTAAACAAGAAATGCATTGTAACCTTGTGATTATTAAAAGTTATGAATAGACTCTGCCCTATGTGATCTAATAATTCGCCTTACGTAAGAGTCTGCCGTAGACAGTATCGCGACCTCTAGGCCACTGGATCAGATTAGGCGCCTCAGCTTCGCTAAATGCACTTAAAGCAGATGGCGCCTGTAGCGACCTACCCCGGCAGTAGAGTTCGTTACCGCGCACTGTGCGGTGGCGCTCCGTTTCATCAGCAGCGTTTGGCTGGCAAAGGGGAAGGCAGGTACTGGCATAACAGTGTTAATCACCATACTGTGCGCCGGTGTCGGCAGTTAACGTCCGAACCTCTTCGCAGTGCACCGTGGAATGACGGCATGTGACGTAGTTGATGGGTATCTGTCCGTTGTGTGGGGATGTTAAACTGGGAGGCCCCCATTGGTGCACTCGAACGGAGTAGGCTGTGTGCCGGAACCACGGCCTCTCACATATCTTGCAGCAGCATCATCATCATCATTATCATCCAGATCAACACCAAGACGACACACACACACACACACACACACACACACACACACACACACACACACACAACCGACTCGAAACTGTTGCATTCAATACACCTTAACTCGGAAGCCAAAAAGTTTAGAATGTTCCTGGATGCGTGAGCGCATTGGAACACAAGAACTATCACCAGGCTTTACTCTCATCGTTATTCCATACTTCCTACATAACGCTCTGCCTGGAGAATATGTGACTGTTGCTCTCGAAACTTATTTGTATTTTGTATTGCTCTATTAATGATGCGTCCTATTAATCTGTTGTATCGCTAAGGTTTTTATAACTCTGCAAGTGAAATTTGCTATTAATTGTGAACACAGGTAGCAGTTGATTACGAATAGCCTAAATGCAAAAATTATTTAGACAGCTGTATTATTCCATGTGGACACGTCATTGCGAGTTTAACCAGTACTAATTCTGTGATCGGTACGTTGATGCCATACTGTCAGTCAGTTTTGTTGCAGAGTAGAGAGATAATGTTACTTGACAAAGATATCCGCCTCCGTAGCCTACCACGCAGGGAGCCCGTGTTCGATTGCCGGCAGGGGACTGGGTGTTGTGTGTCCTTCATCATCATTTTCATCATCATTGACTAGCAAGTCGCCGATGTGGCGTCACCTAAAAAGGTAAGATTTATTTACCGGTCTCGCGGTCTCCGCTGGTTAGTAGCAAAGTACAGTACAACGAAAACCCTTCATATTTTGTGACAACAAAAAACCTACCATGCTGTGTCACAAGTAAATGAGTACAAGGTTCCGAATTCCGTCGTTACCAGTAAATGATCTGCGATTTCTTTACTAAATAATCTCTCTAAAAGAAAAAAGGAGCAACAAAAGACAAAAAACTCGAATTAAGAACATATTTTACTTTGTTACAGCGGGAACAATAACTTTGTACTTATTATGTTTACAACGGATCACATTTACAAAAGGTGATCGAATGCAAGTATCGCATACCTCAATCATTCCATCACGCCCACCCCAACCGCTGCATGTATGGCGAGGTACGTCATCTGGTGACGTCACATGTCAACAATTGTCATCGATTTTTGGGGCATTTCCCGACATTTGCCTTATATTAAATCACATGTTTCAGCGTCGTCTACGTCGCTTTGGGGGATTTTGGGTTCTTGAATGCTAATAAGAAACACACTGTATATCATGACCGGAAAGAAGACACTGTTATTGATGCATCATCGTTGGCACGATTGTAATCTCTGGTGGGTACTACTACATCATTTACATCTGTGAGAGTCCGTTACGTCTTTGAGAGTCAGTTGCTACCCTGACGAAGACAACGTTAAATGTTGTCGATAATTTGGATTTTTTATACAGAATTAAAGCGACAAGTACACCGAAAACATTTAATACAATATATGCCACACATGTCGACGAGCCGATGTTTAAGTATCGTTCATCCATAGCAATCCGATTGTCGAATATACCACTTTTTTCTTTTCTTTCCGAAGCTCTGTCAACAGTGTTAAATCCGAGGAACGAGCGATATCCCAATTGCATTGGATCCTATCCTTTGGCCTAGAGGATCGTTGATCATGCACTGCTCTGTTATCCAAAGGCTCTGTGTACTTTCATGCACGGTACCTAATCTGTAGTATAATGTACGTTTGTCAATTGTTCCTTTTTTATGTTACGGCTTCCACAGACTTAAATGTACATACAGCATTAACGTCTTTTTTGTTACTGAAGCGTTATTGAATGTGTTAAAATTGTGCTTTTCCTTTGTTGCAGGTGAGTGGTGCTGTTTTCTGCACGTATACTTTTGTGGATCCGTAAGTAAAGACATCTTCTTGCTGCAAAAAAGGAGTCTTACTGGAATAAATAGCTAGTCTCTTAACAAATCTACGTAGTGTGTACCATTAGCTGCAGAAAAACGGGGTAGTTATGTCAGCAGTATACTAATGTGGAAGGAAGGTACTTTTTCATATCTCGATAAAACATTGTATATTTTTGTCCAGAAATCTTAAGTTCTAAGTAATTACTATTATACTTCGTCTTTTTTGACATCACTTACGAGACACGTAAACAGTTATGTTACCTGCGATCTTCCGTCAGTGTTTGGCAGTTAACTGCGAACATAAATTTCAAAAGGATTAGTAGTTACTGTTAAATAACGACTGAGGGAAGGTGGCCGAGCGGTTCTAGGCGCTTCAGTCCGGAACCACGCCGCTGCTACGGTCGCAGGTTTGAATCCTGCCTCGGGCATGGATGTGTGTGATGTCCTTAGGTTAGTTAGGTTTAAGTAGTTATAAGTCTAGGGGACTGATGACCTCAGATGTTAAGTCCCATAGCGCTTAGAGCCATTTGAGCCATTTGACTGAGGGAATTTCGTACCTTGGTCTCTGATTATTTTTGAGCGCTGCAGATATTAGCTTCCATCTGCTCTCCCTACATTCTAATATTATTGTGGCCAACACTTCACACGCAGCAGTAATATTTCACTAGACTGTGCTTTCATAAAAGAGCGGCTAAATGCACACATCGGAGCTTTCCGAGAAAGCTTCTAGCCTATTCGACTCATGAACCAGAACTAAGCACCAATCTCTGATACTGTCTGCGTCTCCGCAGAGATGAAGTGTGTTACTGGAAATTGAGAGAGTAAAAATGCAAATATCTGCCATGGTAAAAGACGCAGAGGACAATGTACTTAAAATACGTATATTGTATGTACGCTGGAGACGTTGAAGTTGAAATGAAACTGAGATTTTACAACTTGGTAGAGAAATATGGTAGTGACGTGTTTGTTTGTGCCTTCGATTTTACATGTGGGCTGCCATTGTTTCTTTTCTTTTAAAAATGAAATTCATATAAGTAAGTAATGCCCAGTAATGATTACTACATTATCGTATTAATTTAGTCTGAGGAAGGACTGATTACATACGTTCCGTAACTCCATCTGTCTCACATGTTCTGATTTTATTTTTGAGTACGCCATTGTCATTTGACGTTTCGTTAAACTTGCGAAAATTTGTTCGGTGTGCAAAGTCTGAGTATATCACTGAAGAGCCACACCATTATGACCATTGCTCACGACTAAATTGAATGTCGGCTAGTGACATTGCGGGGCATGTGACGCCCTAAGAAAAGAATACAGGGTGAACCAAAAATCGCGCACTCCGACGCCACAGCGAGATTCCTCATATAGGCTAAAAATAGCATAAAAATGTCACTAACAAAATCTTATTTCATTAAATACAAGTCAAAGAAAGGCCATTTGGCAAAAGTTAGTGCAGTGGACTGAGTTTCCCGTTAGAATACCACCATCACCACGCACTTTCGATATGTACTCAGTGTTTGCACTCAGTACGCAGTCAATTTTTTTTTCTTTGTTTCTTAAAACGAGAACTGGATTTTGTTTTCGATATAATTTTAAAATACGTTTTTGTTGGCAATGTCAGTGCCCTGTGTTTGACTTCTTACGGGTTTTTCGTATTTTCGCAATTTTTTAAAACTAATTGCGTTACATACTTACTCGACGTTTAATTGTTCGCGATATGAAAGACCACGTTTGAACTACACGAATACATGATAGTCCAAATTGGCCTGTAATGTCACGTCTATAGTCGCTGATAAGCTTGCACTCAGCTGTACATTTCATTTGTCACACTGCCGTCGGTAGATGAATGCTGAAAGTCGACATGACCCCTGTGATGCGTAAGTAGGGTACAAAGTTCCACTAGGTTCACCAAGCTAGAGAAAGGTTATTGCCGAACTGGACTGTCCCTATCGCCAAGAGGACGTGTACTTGGCATGCGAGTCATTTTTCTGCCGCTTCCATTGATTGTTCGGCAGTTGTGTGAAACAATAAACGACTTTCGCCTATTTATGCACAATAAGTTACTTTTATTGGTGTTGAGCGTCAACCGTTTATCTCTGCACAAGGCGTCAATTCTCTGGAGGACTTGTTGCATTTCGTTATAACTTCTAGCATTGTAACTTCCCTGTATACAACAGCATCATCCGCGAATAACCTCGTTAGGTTTCATAAGTTACCCACTAAGTCATTTATATACAGTTTGGTGGTTCAGGAGGAATGGTAAATTTTTTAGATAGTGATTGTATAGGTTGATTTGAATAAAACATTCCATATAACATTGTCCAAATTTTATTGGTTACGGAGATGCAGCTGGTTACAGAGATGAGATTTCATTTCGCATATTGCTACAACAGCTGATAGTTTTTTTTCTTACGAATTGCCATTTTTGTTCGGAAGATCAAGTTGTGAAGTCAGGCTTGAGTGAACATAACTGAAATTTTCAAATGTGGTTGTGACTATAAATGGTTCAAACGGCTCTGAGCACTATGGGACTTAACTTCTGAGGCCATCAGTCCCCTAGAACTTAGAACTACTTAAACCTAACTAACCTAAGGACATCACACACATCCATTGCCGAGGCAGGATTCGAACCTGCGACTGTAGCGGTCGCGCGGTTCCAGACTGAAGCGCCTAGAACCGATCGCCTGCTCTGACCGGCGGTTGTGACTATAATTTGTTGGCAATCCTATTGTGCCGTTTAAGCGCGCCGCACGCATTTACAAATACTGAGTACACCGATACGGTGCTTGTGAACGGGTTTTGTCATGGAAATGTTGCTGCTACTTGTGGATTATACGGTTCACAATTTCCTAAGCACAGAATACCATATTCGGGAGTGTTTGATCGTGTTTTCCCCGAAATGAGTAATACTGAGTCAGAGCCCAGAAATTTTATCTCATTTGATTGTGCAGATGAACAAAATGTTGATGAAGTAGAAAACATTATACAGTTTCTAGAACATAGTCCTCCAACAAGCACACGCAGAATTTTTACAGGTATTGGTGTTCAACATACAAGAATTCGGCGGATATTACGAATGCATAGCCTTTGCCTTCATCATTTGCAGCAAACTCAACACCTTCGAGAAGGAAAATGAAGGTGTTGGAATTTTGTCATTGGCTAATTGCAAATCGCTGTGTAATTTCGTTACTACTATTCACTGTCGAAGTCGGTTTCACCCGTGGTGGTATGCATACTTTTGTGGAAGCACATTTTCAAGATCGCTTCTCTGTAAATGTGTAGTGTGGTATGATAGACAAGTTGATTTGGCCTGTTGTGTTACCACATCGTCTTATAGGGTCTCGTTATCCAGATTATTGAAAACGAGCTACCTGCATTGTGAAAGAGATTCCTTTTGCTGAAATGATGGGTGTCTACTTCCAGCATGACAGGGTCCATCCGCATGCTAGGCGTCAGGTGGCACATAATCGAAACCTAACATTCCCCGGTAGATAGATAACAGAAATGAGCACTTTTCTTGGTCACGTAAATCACCAATGATCTTACCCCTTTAAATTTTGCCTGTGGCGATTGTTGAAAGGCGAATTTTACCAAGAAATAGTAAACACTAACAGACGAATTGATCGTTTGTCGCAAGAATAGTCCCGTCTCCATAAAATAACGCCAATGCGACCTCAGAAAAAACCGGACGTGTTTTTCTCAAGAACTAAAGTGCATTGATGTCGGATGTGCAATTTATGAAAATCAACTTTGAGCCTAACTGTTTGCCTTTGTTCAGCATCTTCTGTGAATATTTAGGTTACATCCTAACAGCTATGTCTCTGTAACCGTTAAAAATTGGACGCTTATTATACAGTGTAGTCCAGTCTGAACAGCTTCGAGTGTTTGTAGGGTAGGTTGTGCTGCGAAATAACTGTTAAGAAAGAAGTTCGATACTTTCCGCCGTTTCCGAGTTAATTAGCATTGAAGCTAGCTAATGAGGCCGGTACGCGCGCAAATTCAAGCGGCCCACTAGATACAATGTATGTCAGTTGTTCCCATAGCGTAGATGATAGCGTACGAGATACCGCAGCCTTTGACTCGGGTTCGATCCACACTATCGTCAAAAGTCCAATTTTTGTATTGCTCTCTTGTTCGGTTTAAGGAAGCCAAACGAAGGACACGTTTGGCGTCTCTGGCGGGCCGCTTGAATTTACGCTCGCAATGACTTGATTGTCTGACTTCAATGCTAAATAACTGGGAAACGAAGCAACGTATTGCATTTTCTTCTTAACAATTATTATTCAGTACAACCTACCCTCCAACACCGTTAGAAACTTTTCATACTGTTTCTGACCACCCTGTATAGAATATTCGAATTAGTCTGTATAACCATGTCCTCAAATATTTATTATTCATTCCGAAACACCCTCTGTATACAGCCAATAGCAGTGGTGTGTAACATCCACTTGGCGTACGCCCTGAGTTACTTTTGTATTTGATGATTTCTCTCAGTTAAAAATGATATGCTATTTCTAAGCTTTTATTGGAACTCTATAATTTAATCACAAATATGGTCTGATATTTCCCACGCGCCTATTCTGTTCTTTAAGCGACAGTACAGAACAGCATCGGGCGCTTTCCGGAAGAATTAATATTAGATACGTCGTCAGGCTTTTGTCGCTGGAATTGTATTTGGAGACCGTCGGCTTAGAATTACGGTCCGGCCATCACGTGCGTGACGACTTGGATATTTTATTCCATTGAGTATTGTTCTACAAGAAAGGCCAGACATCTGAAAGCGAAAAATGATGTAGGTTTTACAGGCAGAGAAAAGGCCTACACTGGGTGTGTAAGGACATAAGCTGTTGAAGGAATTTTCATTAAATAAACTTGTTTAACAGTTAAAAATTCAGATCACTTTGAACAGGCTCTATATATATATTGTTTGAGGTGAAACTCCCTGTTACATTTAAACTTTGTGACGGACGAGGGGCCCCTTACCTTTTGCTTGATGTTTGTGTGTTTTTATGCGTGTATTGTCGCTAGCAAATAAACGCCGATGTTTTGAAATGGTTGGACGACACTTCCCATTTTGTTTCATTTTTCTGCAATTTACATGGTAAACTTTATCAAGAACATCCAATCTGAAGTTTCCTTTGGGCACTAATCAGTTTTTTTCATTCCTAGTTCCTTAATTCTGGTACTGTATCCGGACTTTTTGTTCTCACGAATGTTAACGCCATAACTCCACTTTCAGCTTCGTCTGCTGGCTGAATCCTGAAATGGTTGAGCGAAGGGACGTCATGTTGACGTTCCGCCTAGTGCGAACATACTAACATTTATGTGACTATTTTTGTTTACTTGGGTCCACAGTCCTACATTATTTTAAGAGAAGACGAAATTTTTCGCCTGGTCTCTCATTAAATTTATTTTGTCATCATTTCGGCTTATAATGCCATGTTCGAGTGAGAGTTCAAGAAGTGCGTCGACATTGCGTTCCTTCTAAGAGAGTACTGTCCTTGTTTCATTCATATTCCATGTGTATAATACAGCAGTATTCGTCGTCTATAAAAGAACTTAGCACGACTCCTTTCATATTATACGTGTGGAAATTTTAATGTGAGTAACATGATCACAGTGTCCTCTTAAAAGGAACAATGCATTGACACACTTGATGAGCTATCACTTGAAAATGGCATAGGTAGAAACCGCGATCGAAGTGACTGAATAAATCATGGGCGAATGCAACAGACATATTCCGTACGCCCAGATCTCCGGAAAGCGCTTGATGCAGTGCCCCGCTGCAGACTATCAGCAAAGGTCCAAGCATACGGAACAGGTTCCCAGATATGTCACTGGCTCAAAGCCTTTCTAAGTAACAGAACCCAGTATGTTATGCTTGCCAGAGACAAGTGTACCGTCAGGAGTAGTGTGATAGGACCCCTGTTATTTTCTGTATACGAATATGTAAGTGATCTGGCGGACAGAGTGAGCAGCATACCTGCGACTATATGCTAATGATGCTGAAGTGCACGGGAAGCTTTCGTCGTTTAGTGACTGTAGGACGACGCAAGATGACTTAGACAAAATTTATAGTTGGTGTGATGAATGGCAGAAAATATTAAGTTAAAGCAGATGAGAAGGGAAAAACTATCCTGTAATATTCAGATACAGCATTAGTAGTGTGCTGCTTGTTACAGTCACTTCCATTAAACATCTATGCGTGACGTTGCACATCGATGTGAAATAGAACGAGCATGTAAGGATTGTAGCGGGAAAGGCGAATGGGCGACTTCTGTTTTATTGGGAGAATTTTAGGAAAGTGTAGCTCGTGTGTAAAGGAGACCACGTATAGAACACTAGTACGACACATTTTCGGATATTGCTGCATTGTTTGGGATCCCCATCGGGTAGGGGTGGCAGTTATCACTAAAACAACCGGTTTCGGTTATATCTTTTTTTTAACATCGTTTTAACCTTAGTGTTAAAACTTCTCAAAATGTACGGTTTTTAAAGTAAGCGATTATCTGTTTTTTTATTCCTGTTATTTCCCACAATAAGAGATAAATGGAACAAAGATTGAAAAATTGTGACTCTCTCAGTTTCGAGATACAAAGACTCAAAATAAATAGGTAAATAAAAGAAAACTTAGTACGCCTTTCGCGGCTTTTCCCGAAAAGTGACAAGTGGTTGAATACTACAAAAAAAATCACCAGTGATCCTATTAATTCTAATTTTTTGAAACTCTGCTCAAAAGTCATGTTGTAATTGAATATCCTACCACTATTTGGGTATTTCGAATAGTCACTGCTAAAAGGGTGCGAACTGAGGGTGCAAAACTCGTATTTTTTGCTTTAATTTGTCCGGTTTCAAGGGCTACAAGCAGGTAAAGGCGTACTATGTAGACACAAACAACAGATCTGCTACTTTTTATTTTTATTGTGAATTATTTGTTAATTTTTAAGTTTCCTCTTTATTGATGTCGAAAGTCGAGCAAATCGAGCATTGTACGCCACTGATATCCCACTTCGTCCAATGCTTCCAGATTAGGTATGGAGCCTTGCTGGAATACAACAAATGTTCGACAACAGCGAGAAACTACCATATAGAACAAGTCTCACGAACTGTATGTTAATGCGTATCATCCAACAGGCCACGTCACGTGGTAACACGTACATTATTGTGTCAGCAATCCTGTAGCAGTTCTTATGCCATGTGTTTGTTGATCGTTTCTGCCAGCATTGCCATTAAAATAGCACTGGTTGCTTTTTACGTTTTCTATAATAAAGTAATATTTCATAACAATGGAAGTTTTACGAATAAAAATAACTCGGTTTCTTTTTTCAAAAAAGTATATTTAAAAACCAAAAATTTTTACCAATGCTGCTGTGGCTAATTGACATTTCGGATTTTGACCCAATCGTCGGTAAAAAATAAAATACATTTGTTATAACTGAGACCAAACAAAACGGAACAATACCGGTAATCCAGAACTAAAATACTGATATCGGTTTTAACCGGTCGGTTTTCCCATCCCTACCAAAGAAGGCATCGAAGCAATTAGATCTGTCATCGGTACTTGCACACAGCACGCGAGTGTTATGGAAATACTCCGTGAATTTAAAAGGGAATCCGTGGAGGGAAGATCATCTTCTTTTCGCAAAACGCTATGGACAAAATATGGAGAACTGGCATGTGGAGCTGACTGCAGAACGATTCTATTGGCTCCAAGGTACATTTCGTGCAGTGACCTCGAAGACAAGGATCTCGAAGAGAAATTAGGGCGCGTAGAGAGTGCTTGTTCCCTCGCTTCATGTTGAGAGTAATACGGAAGAGAATGACTTGTATGGTGGCTTGCGGAGTATGTATATGCACTGATTAACCAGAACGTTATGACCACCTACCTAATAGCCGGTATGTTCACCATTGGCACGGATGACAGCGGCGACGTGTTGTTGCATGGAAGCAACGAGGCCTTGGCAGGTTGCTGGAGGGAGCTGGCGCCACATCTGCACACACAAATCACTCATTTCCCGTAAATTTCGGGAGGGGGCCGATTAAATCTGACGCCACGTTCAGTCACAACCCAGATGTGTTCGATCGGGTTCAGATCTGGTCAGTTGGGGGCCTGCATATCCTCTGGAACTCGCCACTGTGTTCCTCTAACCAATCCATCGTACTCCTGGCCTCGCAAAACATGATTGTCACGGAGGGGTGTACGTGGTCTGCAGCCAGTGTACGGTACTCCTTGGCCGTCATGGTGCCGTACACGAGCTCGACTGGGCCCATGGGTGCCCACGTGAATGTTCCCCAGAGCATAACGGAGCCGCCGCCAGCTTGTCTTCGTCCCGCAGTAGAGGTGTCAAGGAGCTGTTCCCCTGGAATACTACAGATTCGTACTAACTTTGCCCTACCCGATACAGTCTACTACCGTGTAGTGACCCTATCAGAGGCAGCAACGGCTGCCCGTATCAATAGCAGCAGCAACAGTAGGATCGGCTAGAGGCTGTCGTGCCCTGCCTCGCTGTGTGGCGTTGTGTTGGCAGGCGGCCGCGCGCGCGCAATAACCGCTCTCAGGCTTTTGTTCGGCGGGTGAACCCAGCCCGGCAGCAGTACGCCTCGCGGAACTTTACGGATGGCAGTTTGTTTTAAAATCATTAAAATGTCATTTTGGGTCCGGCGCTAAACGCCACTTTCGCGCCGCAAGGCATCATAAAATTTACATAATCATAACGCAATTTGCATGTGTATCACGCGCGCCGCCGGGGAGTGGTATGGGCCATGTTAGCGGCCGTTCGGGAGAGAGTGGGGGACGGAGGGAGGGTAGCACTGAAAAGCGGTGCGTAATCCGCTCCCGGCGAACATCGCAGGTGCGTCCAGCCTGCGGTGGGTCTCTGTTCGAATCCCACTGACCGCAGCTCGCTGGCTGGAAACTGTGGGGGCACAATTGGCTCACTGCACATATATGTGGGTTTCTTCTGTCTGTTTCTCTCACATGAGTGGCAGCTATAAAGTTTTATTTATCTCCTACCGGCTTCCCACTGTTAGATCCAAACGCCGGACGGCAAGTTATAAGTAGCTCGCCCCAGAATTTCCAGGCCGCAGCAGCTGACTCTGCGTTCTGGAGAAGAAACTTAGTAGGTTCGTGCATAAGTTCGTAGCGTTTTTGTTTTGCTTGTAGGTATTCTGGTTCCTGTGGGTTTATTTATCCACTGTCATTTTTATTTGAAGTTCACAGTTGCTATTTGAGTTTACATATTGTCATTTGGAGATAGTGAGTGGAGCTGTGGACGCTAGAAAATGAGTGCCAAGTGAAGAAATCGGAACATTTCCGTCACATTCTTCTATTTGAGTTCAATGCACGGATGACGGCAGCGGAGGCAGCCAGAAACATGTACACCGTCTATGGGGATAAGGCTACTGGACAGAGCACGGCGCCGGCCATGGTGGCCGAGCGGCCGCCGGCACGGTAGCTTAGCGTGTTCGGTCAGAGAGCTGGTTGGCCTCTGAAATAAAAAACTGAGTGGAAAGATCAACAAACAAACGAACGGATGTCATGTGACGTCTGCCGTGGGCTTCCAGATTTTGACATTTTTCCATTCCTCTGTTTCACAGTAAGAATTTTTAATAGTAATTATGAGACTTCGGCCGGCCGCAGTGGTCGAGCGGTTCTAGGTGCTACAGTCTGGAACCGCATGACTGCTACGGTCGCAGGTTCGAATCCTGCCTCGGGCATGGATGTGTGTGATGTCCTTAGGTTAGTTAGGTTTAAATAGTTTTTAAGTTCTAGGGGACTGATGACCTCAGAAGTTAAGTCCCATAGTGCTCAGAGCCATTTGAACCAGAGCACGGCAACAAAAGACATATTCTAACAGAATTCAATCACTACGAATACAGGTATCAATAAGTACAATTACAATGTGCCTTCAACGCTACCTGCGCTAACTAACATGTTGGAGAGAGATGAATGCATGTTTGCATTTGAGAATCATATCACGTTAGAGAGGGAGCTGAACCCATGTGACAACGATTGAGATGACAAACGAAGAGGCTGGCTGCGTGACTGCTTACTACAGGACTGAATATGTTGTCTCACGGCAACAGCGTAGTGTAGTCGCCCAGGGGAGTGAAAACAGTGATGCCTAAACGCGAGCAATATTACTGTCTTCTGCTCAAGTTAATCAGTAGATAAACTGCAGTCTGGCTCAAAGTGGCGAGCGCATTGGACTCAGTGTGGCTGCAGCCGTTTATCGGAAGGGAATCTGGCAAAAAAAGCAGCTATAGCAGCTGTGCTACAGGATTTTATGACCTCGGAAGTGTTCACTCGCTTCTAACCTCAAAAAATGCGACCAGTACCAACTGCGAGGAGGAACAGTTTCCAAGCGCGCTCTGCTGGGACTTACGAGAACAGACAACGTTACGTCCATAGAGGTTTCACAGTCTTCCTTGCCTCCAAACATCGAAAAGTAGTCCTCATTATATCACATTCCTTTCTCGAGGAAAAAGATACGAACTGTTTCAATTTTTATCTGAATGAAACAGTTGCAGCCATCTCAAGCGAATGATTAAATCCTCCAAAATGTGCTTTTTTGTACTCATACATTGGGCAGTCACAGCAAAAAAGTACATTGTTACTACTTAAGAATCTTAAAACGTTATAGGCTTCCAACCAGTCACTCGTTGGCCAATCTGATGCGGCAATAGAAGATATAAAAAAAATAAATGTCGCATTTAACAAATCGTTCACGCAGGAGGATCGTAAGAACATAACGTCGTTTGACCATCGCAGAGACTCTCGTGTAGACGACATAGTAATAGACACCCCTTGCGCAAAGAAGCAGTATAAGAGTTGAACACAAATAGGTCGCCCGGTCCTGTTTTACAGGCATTACTTAGCTTAACGTTTGTCACGAATCTTTTAACTAAGTGCCAAGTCCCGAGTGACTGGAAAAAAGTGGAAGCGACTCTTTTGTATAAGAAGGGTAAAGCACCTACAAAATTACAGACCAATATCCGTAACATTTGTTTGTTGCAGAATTCTTGAACGTATTCTGAGTTCGAATGTAATCAATTTCTCTCCACGTATTCGCACGGTTTTACGGTTAATGGTTCAAATGGCTCTGAGCACTATGCGACTTAACTTCTGAGGTCATCAGTCGCCTAGAACTTAGAACTAATTAAACCTAACTAACCTAAGGACATCACATATATCCATGCCCGAGGCAGGATTCGAACCTGCGACGTAGCGGTCGCTCGGCTCCAGACTGTAGCGCCCAGAACCGCACGACCACTCCGGCCGGCGCACGGTTTTAGAAAGCGTCACTCGTGCGCAACTCAGCTTGCTCTTTTCTTACCGAATATAATGCGAGCTATTGATGAATTGCAACAGGAGGATTCCATAATTCCAGATTTCAGAAAAGCATATGACATGTGCCCCACTGCAAATTGTTAACGAAGGTACGAGCATATGGAATAGTTTCCCAGATATGTTACTCAAAGACTTCTGAAGTAATAGAACCCAAGCTCAGTGGCGAATGTCCACCAGAGACAAGAGTATCGTCAGTTGTGCCCCAGCGAAGTGTGATAGGACCGCTGTTATTTTCTGTATACGTAAGTGATCTGGCGGACAGGATGAGCGGCAATCTCTGGCTATTTGCTAATGATGCTAAGGTGTACGGGAAGCTTTGTTCGTTGACTGTGGGAGGACACAAGATGACTTACACAAAGTTTTTAGTTGGTGTGATGAATGGCAGATAGCTCTAAATGTAGAAAAATGTAAGTTAACGCAGATGAGTAAAAAAAAAAAACTACCCTTAATGTTCGAATACAGCATAGTAGTGTGCTGCCTGATACAGTCGCACCGATTAAATATCTAGGCGTAACGTTGCAAATCGACGTGAAACAGAACGAGCATATAAGGATTGTAGTGTGGAAGGGGAATGATCGACTTTGGTTTGTTGGAAGAGTTTCAGGAAATTGTAGCTCATCTGCAAAGGAGGGGTTGTATAGAACGTTGCTGCGACACATTCTTGAGTACTGCTCGAGTGTGTAGGATCCCCACCGTCACTCCGGCCGGCTCGGAAGTAATTAAGTCGACACTACCGAGTTCTTGCTAAATTCAGTTTTTAGTGCCACGTAGATATTTTAGCGTGTAGAATCTATCCAAGGTGATGGTTTATTGAAGCTTCGCTGTCACATTGTATCATGAAAGCTTTTCGTTGGTGGTAAGTATATCTTCAATCAATGAGTTGCTTGTGGGGGTATAATACCAGTTATATCTGCCTGCGCTCTGAGACCAAAGATGTCCATTTTTAGGCTGTGAAAAACGAGAGTGGTTGCGTTAGCATTGTGCTGAGAGATAAACATGGGTCACATGCTGCTTTGGCAGTCCATGTTGCTGTGTGCGCCTTCTTAGCTGCCTATACTTCCTCCCTCCCCCTCAAACGTAATTGACTGGCAGGCACTGTAAGAACGCTACTTTCACACAGTCGCCAACATTCTCAAACGTTCTTTCTCCGTTAATTGCATATGGAATAAAAATGCAGTGCTGTGACTGAGCATTTTTATCCTGAAATATCTGCCTCTGCACCCAATTTGAAAGACCTGTAACAGCGTGCGCGAACGAAAACGGTAGAAAGAAAGACGAGGCAAAGAGAACGTGGGATTGATGTTAAGCGGGGCACAAATCCGCTGCAGCGTTAGCCCCTTGTCGATTGAATTTCTGCTATCAGTTCGCCTGGTCCATGTTACGCGTTTTTTAGTTCTGCTATTGAAGGACTGATTTACGAATACCTTTTTTACACAAAAGTATCAGATTCATTTGACTAGCGAGATTAAATTCTGGTGTAACGCAATACTGGGGGGGTTTCCTCTCCCTCCTCTCTCTCTCTCTCTCTCTCTCTCTCTCTCTCTCTCTCTCTCTCTCTCTCTCGCTTCACAGCAGTTGCAGCTTTACTCTGCGTTCTTTCTGTGTAGTCACTTCCCCCAAATTCACAGCAGCCCCACTAACTTCCGTTTTCGACTCTGAAAATCTTCCATTTGCTTTTAGGCTATTTTCGGTAGCCCAATGTGCTCTGTTCTTCTTAGAATTTAAAGATATTTTATCTTTTCTTCATCTTCGTCTTTAAGCTTCTTTTTTATACATATATCAGTTTATTTCCATGTCATCTTTTCAGCTCTTTGTCACTCTTTAAGTATCGCATCTCTTCACTCTCCAGTCTCGCCTTCTTTGACGTTACCCAACTCGCTACCATACAGCAACGCTAGCAGACTCACTCTTGATAAAATTTAACCCTTCTTCTGTTATTGTAGTTGGAAGTTTTACATGTACACTAGCTGACAAGAAGTTTCCGGACACCGAAATGTGCGATATCCACCTTTCACCGTTGTAACGGCTTGAACAATGCTGCGGAAACTTTCAGTGACGAGCCCTAGTGTCTGTGGAGTAATGGTAGCCCATTCTTCCTTAAGAGCCGAAATCAGAGAAAGTAGTGATGTTGGACGCTGCGGTCTGGAGTTAAGTCGACCCTCTAACTCACCCCAAAGGCGTTCCAATAGCTTGAAGTCGCAGTTATGGGTAAGCCAGTCAATTTCAGGAATGTTATTGTCCGCAAACCATTTGCTGCTCTATGACAGGGTGTAATGTCATGCTGATACAGTCATCCTTTACGAATTGTTCCTCTGCTGTAAGCAGTCCTGTATAATGTGTTGTATCCTTCCCCACTTAGCGTTTTCTTAAATGCACAATGGGACCACACCCTAATCACGAAAAATATCCCCTTACCGTAAAACTACCTCCTCCCTACTTCACTACTGACACTACACCTAATGCTAGGTAACGTCCTCCAGGCATTCGCCAAACCCAAACCTTTCCATCGGATTGCCACAGGGTATAGCTTGATTCATCATTAGAGATATCCCGTTTCCAGTCATTCACTATCAAGAGTGGCGTCTCTCTTGACACCACTTAATGCGTCGCTTAACATTCGCTACAGACGAGTGTGGCTTATCGAATACTGTACGCCATTATTTTAACTCGCTACTCGCAGTCATTGTGCTAGCTGGACTGCTGGTAGTACTTCGGAACTAATGAGTGATTCCTTCCGCTGATTTCAGGCGATTTTTTACGACCACCCTGCACATTGTCGGAAAGCATACGAGTTCTGCCTGGTCGTGGTTTAGCTGTGATAGCTCGTCAGTTTTTCCACTTCAAGATCACATCGCCAAAAGTCGACTTGGGCAGCTTTAGAACTGTTGAAATGCCCCTGGTGGATTTGTTACTCGGACTAGTCCACATTCGAAGTCACTGAGCTCTCCTAACCCACCCATTGTGCTGTTACTGATTCTATACCAACAACACAGTACCGCCCGCCATATTTTATACTGGCGGGTCGGCTTCTCGTGACATCCAGTGGCCAGTTCCGCATTATATGGGGTTGTCCGGATGCTTTGGTCATGTAGATAATATTTGTTCACCAGGACTGAAATACACTCCTGGAAATGGAAAAAAGAACACATTGACACCGGTGTGTCAGACCCACCATACTTGCTCCGGACACTGCGAGAGGGCTGTACAAGCAATGATCACACGCACGGCACAGCGGACACACCAGGAACCGCGGTGTTGGCCGTCGAATGGCGCTAGCTGCGCAGCATTTGTGCACCGCCGCCGTCAGTGTCAGCCAGTTTGCCGTGGCATACGGAGCTCCATCGCAGTCTTTAACACTGGTAGCATGCCGCGACAGCGTGGACGTGAACCGTATGTGCAGTTGACGGACTTTGAGCGAGGGCGTATAGTGGGCATGCGGGAGGCCGGGTGGACGTACCGCCGAATTGCTCAACACGTGGGACGTGAGGTCTCCACAGTACATCGATGTTGTCGCCAGTGGTCGGCGGAAGGTGCACGTGCCCGTCGACCTGGGACCGGACCGCAGCGACGCACGGATGCACGCCAAGACCGTAGGATCCTACGCAGTGCCGTAGGGGACCGCACCGCCACTTCCCAGCAAATTAGGGACACTGTTGCTCCTGGGGTATCGGCGAGGACCATTCGCAACCGTCTCCATGAAGCTGGGCTACGGTCCCGCACACCGTTAGGCCGTCTTCCGCTCACGCCCCAACATCGTGCAGCCCGCCTCCAGTGGTGTCGCGACAGGCGTGAATGGAGGGACGAATGGAGACGTGTCGTCTTCAGCGATGAGAGTCGCTTCTGCCTTGGTGCCAATGATGGTCGTATGCGTGTTTGGCGCCGTGCAGGTGAGCGCCACAATCAGGACTGCATACGACCGAGGCACACAGGGCCAACACCCGGCATCATGGTGTGGGGAGCGATCTCCTACACTGGCCGTACACCACTGGTGATCGTCGAGGGGACACTGAATAGTGCACGGTACATCCAAACCGTCATCGAACCCATCGTTCTACCATTCCTAGACCGGCAAGGGAACTTGCTGTTCCAACAGGACAATGCACGTCCGCATGTATCCCGTGCCACCCAACGTGCTCTAGAAGGTGTAAGTCAACTACCCTGGCCAGCAAGATCTCCGGATCTGTCCCCCATTGAGCATGTTTGGGACTGGATGAAGCGTCGTCTCACGCGGTCTGCACGTCCAGCACGAACGCTGGTCCAACTGAGGCGCCAGGTGGAAATGGCATGGCAAGCCGTTCCACAGGACTACATCCAGCATCTCTACGATCGTCTCCATGGGAGAATAGCAGCCTGCATTGCTGCGAAAGGTGGATATACACTGTACTAGTGCCGACATTGTGCATGCTCTGTTGCCTGTGTCTATGTGCCTGTGGTTCTGTCAGTGTGATCATGTGATGTATCTGACCCCAGGAATGTGTCAATAAAGTTTCCCCTTCCTGGGACAATGAATTCACGGTGTTCTTATTTCAATTTCCAGGAGTGTATCTTGTTTTAACACCTGTAAAGGAGCACACATCCTAGATAGATGCCAGACTCTACTTTTCCACCACTTTTATTTTCGATGGTTATTTTAGTTATCGTTGCACCCATTGGCCAAAGTATGTACTGGTTCTTGTCTTACAAATTTCATTACAGCACACAGACCAAATCTGTAGGTCAGCCTCACTTTCGTATGTTGTTATAGCGGCTTAAACAGATGTATCCAATTACACATGACAATATATTGTTCTCTAATTAAAAAAGAAACTAAGGGTGTATTTTAACTGACGCATGGGAATGGAAAGTTATTATTGTCAAACACCTATTCGAAGTTACATTAAAACACGCGCATTAGAACTGTAATGTTCGATGAAATTAAACTCTTGTTGGGCGGTTCTACACCGGGTGGTTATAATTAAAGTGCAGCTACTAACAAAGGTGCAGTGTGGGCTGTAATTATGGTATGGCAGCGAAATTTGGACGATATGCCAGTGCGTTAATACGGAACCGATTCACGCTGGAAGACATTAGTTCCAGGTGAAAATCTGGCGTTTTATAACAACTTGTCGACATCTGCGTTGCTCATATTGAACAAATTGTCCAAGTCGAGGTAAATAATAAAATCAACAATAAGTCTTTCACACCTGTGCTACTTTTCGACCCATGTCCCGTTCCTAATCCATTACATATAGAATCATTTCTGTACGTCGTTCTTGCTCTCACAGCGCCTGATTTCCACCTAGTGGCCAAAACTGGAACTAATTTTTTCCAGCGTAAATCGGTTCCTCATTAGCGCATTAGAATATCTATCAGTTGTCACTGCCATGGGATAGTTACAGCCCACACTGGCACCTTTGCGCTTAAGCTATAATCACTTAGTTAATACTGGTATTTTTACTAATGAAACAGTAGAAATCAGAGGAAACATGCTCCTCTCGGAGCACAAAAAATGCGAATATGTTCCTGTTTATTTAAAAGACTTTGAAAACTGGCGTTAAAGTTTCTGAAAAGCTTTGGAATGCGAACATACTCGCGCTCTTTTTAACAAGCAGCTCACCTCAGATTCCCACAATCTCCTTTAACTGTAACTTCCACATGACTAGTCCATCGCTGTAAGTTAGTAACACCCATCCACTCCCAGATTCTCTTTTTCACTCACTCAATTTAGGCAAGCTGTCCGTCCCGATAGCTGAGTGTTCAGCGTGACGAATTGCCGTACTACGGGCCCGGGTTCGATTCTCGGCTGGGTCGGAGATTTTCTCCGCTCAGGGACTGGGTGTTGTGATGTCTTCATCATCATTTCATTCCCATCCGGCGCGCAGGTCGCCCATTGTGGCGTCGAATGTAATAAGACATCCACCAAGGCGGCCGGACCTGCCCCGCAAGGGGCCTCCTGGCCAATGACGCCAAACGCTCATGTCCATTCAGCCAAAGTGATAATCTCTTCGTGTTCCTCTGTCATTGTCTCCTGTCTCACAGCCACAATCTCATTCGTTCTGCCTTTTCTGCAGTCTCCTCTCACTGCCACTGTCTCCCTCTTGCTTTCACTTACTGCTAATATGTCATTCCTTCAGTTCCTCCAGCTGCTACTGTCTTTTCTCACTGTGTCACCGCGTTCCTCGTTGTCACTGTCGTATACTCTGTCTCTCATTATCACTTGCTCTCACGTACTTTATTTTCTCTTTATTCTCCAAATGGTTCAAATGGCTCTGAGCACTATGGGACTTAATATCTGAGGCCATCAGTCCCCTAGAACGTAGAACTACTTAAACCTAACTAACCTAAGGACATCACACACATCCATGCCCGAGGCAGGATTCGAACCTGCGACCGTAGCAGTCGCGCGGTTCCAGACTGAAGCGTCTAGAACCGCTCGGCCACTCCTGCCGGCCTTTATTCTCCTCCCCCCCCCCCCTGCCACTCCTTGCACTGTCTCTTGCACTCGTTTCCTAGCACTAGTCTGTTACTATCAACTGTATTCCTCTGCCACTGTGTCCCTCTCTTGTACGCACACTGCCATTGTCTCCTCCGCTAACACAGCCATTGTCTACTATCTTCAAGTATTAATCACTTTTCCCTCTCCTTACCGCTGTCACTGTCTTCTTCTCTCTCATCATAAAAAATGCGAATATGTTCGCGTGCCAGAATTTATCAGAAAATTTTTAAAGGTGCTGAGGAAGGTTGAATGAGGCAGCGGGTACCCCACTTTTCAGTCAGAGTCTTTTAAATAAACAGGAACATATTCGCATTTTCATGCTCCAATATGAGCATTTTTTCGCTGGTTCCCTCGTTTTCCCTGTTGTAGCGGGACATATAACTCGTATGAAAAGAAATGTATTGGTCAGTGAAATTTATGTTTTACTTAAGTGAAATTGAAATAACGCAAAACTAATTTTCCACGTCAGATCGGATTTTACGTGAATATTTTATTTATTTATTTTTTTTTTTTCATGTTCTTCAGTACTACAAAATGGAGTTCCCAGATGATTACGGAGACGCTTCACAGCATATTTATCCGTACTACGTCATTTTATAAACTACGTTTTCCCCTCACACCGGATTTTACATGTGTATTTTATGTGTAGAAGTAGGGTAGCTATGAACCTCTATACCTCGGAAACGGATAAAGATATGAAAAAAATTTTCGAGGTTGTTGTAGATGAGGATCTTAGGAGAATATCGTAAAAAGTTTAGCCATTTGCCATGAATAGCCATCTTGGAATCGTCCCCAGTGTTTTGGTCCGCTGATGACGGCTAAAATATAGTAAAAAATCCCTTTTTGTGCGGTTTTCCGGGGAACCGCCCATTAACTAACGATACCTCCATAAATCTCACCAAGCCCACCATAGACCTCAGGAAATGTAAAAAAGAACCAACCGATTTGGTTCATTTCTGCAGGAGGATGCGAGTAATACCTGTAATATTTATTCATACTTTGACCCTGTACTGTAAGATAGTGACACTAAGGTGACCGTCCTGTTGGGGATATAAATGATCCTTAGCCCGTGAACTATCCAAAACACTTGACGGTATCTTTTTATCGCCAATAGAACCCGACATACGATCACCGGAAACACCCGTTTTTATACGCAGCGTTTTGGAAGACATTGTTGTCGAATGCATTTGATCACAAAGTGTGAGAAAAAATTCAACTGGGACAGAGGCTATAATCTTAATGATGCGTGGAAGCGAGTTCTCGACGCTGGGAAGACGTACTGATGGGCAGTGTGGAACTTTATTGCTCCACCTACAAATTGCAACATGCATTCTTCCTGCTAGGAAGTAAACAATCGTTAGTAGCTATGCTCCCAGGTGCTGCAGTTGTAATGGTCGGAAGTGTACCATTGGCTCCAGGTGAGTGCACGACCCCGACCTAGAAGCGCATCGTCTGCTTGCAGGCTGCGCTCAAATTGAGCCGCGAGCGACCAGGGCAGGGCAGGGCAGGGCAAGGTAAGGCAGCCAGCGGCCGGCCGGCGCCCCGCTTTCTTCCGCAACGCTCGGTTTCCCCGCCTCGCCTCCTCTCGACTCGTCTCGTATCGGCGCTGCGCTCGTTAAGAGCCGTTGCGGCTCGTCCGCGTTTCTCCGGATTCAGATAGCGCCAGTCGGCTGTGCCCCGCCCAGCGCTCCTTTCACTCGATTGCGCGTGGGAAGGAGGCGTAGCGGAGAGCGCTTGCCCGGCCTGGCCCCGGTAATTACGGATAATTGCGTGTCCGGCCGCTAATGACGGCTCCTTCCTCCCGGCGAGGCGCCGGCCCGCACAAAGCCCGGGGAAAAGTGCGCGCCGTGCGCGAGTGGGGCTGACATCTGACTCTGCGAGCGAGCGATATCTGCTGCCAGCGGAGACGAGGGGCGACCTGAGGGTTCAGACTTCGCTGTCGTCGTCTCCC
Source organism: Schistocerca nitens (assembly GCF_023898315.1). Taxonomy (NCBI): domain Eukaryota; kingdom Metazoa; phylum Arthropoda; class Insecta; order Orthoptera; family Acrididae; genus Schistocerca; species Schistocerca nitens. Next base: position 361,789,302 of record NC_064621.1, read on the forward strand.
TAAATAAGCGTTTACACCGCCTGGCTCATGGTCGCCGTTCGCCTGTGCTCGCCTCACAAGCCAAGTAGAGGCACACTTGCAGGCGAAGGTAGGATTGCCATGTGTCGGGCTTTAACTGGACTTGTCCGACTTTTTACGCCGAGCGAGGTAGCGCGGTGGTTAGCTTAGTGGACTCGCATTCGGGAGAGCGACGGTTCAAACCCACGTCTGGCCATCCAGACTTAGATTCTCCGTGATTTCCCCAAGCCGTTCCAGGCAAATGCCGGGACGGTTCCTTTGAATGATTATGGCCGATTTCCTTCACCAACCTTGACACAATCCGAGCTTGCGCTCCGTCTCTTATGACCTCGATGTCGACGAGACGTTAAACGCAATCTTCGTTTCGGCCTTTTACGGTCGTTTTCGGCCAAATATATGGAAGCTCGGCTTTTGTTGGGCATTTTAGCGATGAAGTACAGAACCTACTTCTAAGGACAGTTCCAAGCTAATGACGTAAGCGCAAGGCTTAAGAATAAGGAGATATACTGATCAGTGACAATATTTCGCGAAATTCATATATATAAAAAAACTGTGCCTTTAAAAAAGCTTTTGGCTTGCGAAAAGTGGACAATTTATTTCAAATCACGTCTCAACGAAAATAATGCTAACGTCGTAAGAGTTTTCTCCTTCATAAACGCCCAACGAACAAAGGAACACAATAAACTAAAAATCGACAAAATCACAAAGATAATGTTATTGTTGTGTAATTTAGATTTAACTTGACAAGAGTTTCACTAAATGATTTCGAAGAAAAATAACGTTGTTTATAAATTGAGTTAAAGAAATCTTAATAATTAATTAGGAAAATTTGGAAATTTGTGGTAAGGCTCTGTGCGATCAAACTGTTGAGAACATCGGTCCATAGACTTACACACGACTTAATCTAACTTAAACGAACTTACGCTAACGACAACACACACACACACACACATATATATATATATATATATATATATATATATATATATATATATATATATATGCTAGAGACCTGAATACAACCTCCGACTGGGAGGGGGGGGGGGAGCCGCAGTTAATTAATTACAGATTGTTCTTGTTTCTTTATAAACCTAACTGAGTTGACCAAAGTTATTTAGTATCCTTTCCGTCCCAGAATAATAGGCAATTGACTGTTTTATATAAAATAAGAACATTCAATTTATTTTGGCACAAGATTATCTCAGAAGACTTAGCAATTACAGAAGATTGAGAACTTACACTACTGGCCGTTAAAATTGCTACACCAAGAAGAAATGCAGATGATAAACGAGTATTCACTGGACAAATATATTATACTAGAACTGACATGTGATTACATTTTCACGCAATTTGGGTGCTTAGATCCTGAGAAATCAGTGCCCAGAACAACCACCTCTGGCCGTAATAACGGCCTTGATACGCCTGGGCATTGAGTCAAACAGAGCTTGGATGGCGTGTACAGGTACAGCTGCCCATGCAGCTTCAACACGATACCACAGTTCATCAAGAGTAGTGACTGGCGTATTGTGGCGAGCCAGTTGCTCGGCCATCATTAACCAGACGTTTTCAAGTGGTGAGAGGTCTGGACAATGTGCAGGCCTGGGCAGCAGTCGAACATTTCCTGTATCCAGAAAGGCCCGTACAGGACCTGCAACATGCGGTCGTGCATTATCCTACTGAAATATAGGGTTTCGCAGGGATCGAATCAAGGGTAGAGCTACGAGTCGTAACACATCTGAAATGTAACGTCCACTGTTCAAAGTGCCGTCAATGCGAACAAGAGGTGACCGAGACGTGTAAACAATGGCACCCCATACCATCACGCCGGGTGATACGCCAGTATAGCGATGACAAATACATGCTTCCAATGTGCGTTCACCGCGATGTCGCCAAACATGGATGCGACTATCATGATGCCGTAAACAGAACTTGGATTCATCCGAAAAAATGACGATTTGTCATTCGTGCACCCAGGTTCGTCGTTGAGTACACCATCGCAGGCGCTCCTGTCTGTGATGCAGCGTCAAGGGTAACCGCAGCCACGGTCTCCGAGCTGATAGTCCATGATGCTGCAAACGACGTCGAACTGTTCGTGCAGATGGTTATTGTCTTGCAAACGTCCCCATCTTTTGACTCAGTGATCGAGACGTGGCTGCACGATCCGTTACAGCCATGCGGATGAGATGCCTGTCATCTCGACTGCTAGTGATACGAGGCCGTTGGGATCCAGCACGGCGTTCCGTATTACCCTCCTGAACCCACCGATTCCATATTCTGCTAACAGTCATTGGATCTCGACCAACGCGAGCAGCAATGTCGCGATACGATAAACCGCAATCGCGATAGGCTACAATCCGCCCTTTATCAAAGTCGGAAACGTGATGGTACGCATTTCTCCTCCTTACACGAGGCATCACAACAACGTTTCACCAGGCAACGTCGGTCAACTGCTGTTTGTGTATGAGAAATCGGTTGGAAACTTTCCTCATGTCAGCATGTTGTAGGTGTCGCCACCGGCGCCAACCTTGTGTGAATGTTCTAAAAAGCTAATCATTTGCATATCACAGCATCTTCTTCCTGTCGGTTAAATTTCGCGTCTGTAACACGTCATCTTCGTGGTGTAGTAACTTTAATGGGCAGTAGTGTAGTTGTTATTACAGTTGCCGATCTATCAGGCTCACTGATTGTTGTTTTTCTCTGCCTCGTGATGACTGGGTGTTGTGTGATGTCCTTGGGTTAGTTAGGTTTAAGTAGTTCTAAGTTCTAGGGGACTGATGACCATAGATGTTAAGTCCCACAGTGCTCAGAGCCATTTGAACCATTTTGATTGATGTTTTTTTGGGGGGAGGGTGGCGTTTATTGATTTTGCGAAAAAAACTACATGTAATTGATAATTTATAGCCGTTTCAAAACAGGCCAATCCAACTGGCTATATCTCTATTTAAAATTGGTAGTCCGGTTTTTAGAGCAAAATGCTCGGCTCTGTATAACATCGGTCCCTCTTTCCTATTTTGGGATCTGGCAACCGTGGATACAAGCCTATTTCTCGTAATTTCTTCGCATGAGTGAATCCATTCACACCTACAGAGAAGCACTCACTCGACTCGATTGATGAAGCTGCAGAGGAAGGTTAATTAATTCGCCTGTGTGGCTGGTCAGTGGGCAGTGGGTTTGTTTGTTAGGGACAGCAAGGAGTGCTGGCCCTCCAACGGCAGGTTGAGGGCTATCTAACTTTTCTTATTGGACTTACAGTGAAGAACTAGACACGTGCCAGATTTTTAACATTTACAATGAACAGGTCAGCAGTATGCAAGTATATATATTGCATTTATCTCGCAGATCGTGAACCATAATGATAATTTTAAACACGAGAAAAATTCACGTTAAGAAAAGAAAAATCAATCATCAAATCAACGACTTCGAAAGGCCTTCAGTTTGTATTTTGATTGCATGCTTTTTTCTTCGCTTGGGGAGATCGTACACAGAAGCAGTGGAAATAATCTGAAATGTCTGTATATTTTGATGAATTCGACTCGCTGGCTAAACTGGATTCGTTGCGGGGCGAAATTCGTGAAGGATAGAGGGGAGAACTTCCAGCAGTATTTACATCTGCAACACACAAGGTCTGGCCGGTAGCTAATGAAGAAATACCAGATATTAGATGTTGGGTTCCATTTGAAAATTAAGAAGTACTTTATGGATGCGCGTGGCTGCTAGATATTTCAGTGTTCTTTTATTCTCTCTTGTCGACGCAAACTATTTACGAATCAAAGCTGCTCATAAAGCAATCAAGACGCCTGCGGCATATCGAGGGTTCCAGAATCAGTTCTTTTCTTCAAACATGCATTCATCGGAAGTACGAACGAAGGCTCTTTATTTTGTTCCGGTTTCCCTTTCTTATTTGTTAATTGTTATTTATGAGGAACTTCAGACAGTTCTACATCTACATTTATACTCCGCAAGCCACCCAACGGTGTGTGGCGGAGGGCACTTTACGTGCCGTTGTCATTACCTCCCTTTTCTGTTCCAGTTTCTTTACTTTCACTCTGTCTTTATAATCCACGGAACTAACGAGGCAGGAAAAGGACATGCACGATAATGCTGTTCATATTCCATGTGTTCTCGTTACACCACCCGGTCAAAGTGCTAACGCCAAGACAAATTTGAGTGCCTGCAAAAAAACTGAACCTTTTAACAGTGGGATGTACTAAAACAAAGAACCAAACGTTGAGGAACACAAATAGGCGGACGTGTCTCCCAGTCTGGGGTGGGAGAAGGGCTCCTGCGCCTTCGCACGGTGGCCCATGCGCACAAATCAGAGGCATGCGTGACGTTGCACCGGTCATGTGCCTGCTTGCCTCTTCGTGCAACGGCCGCATGCACCAGGTGCGCACAAAAAAAAAGGTTCAAATGGCTCTGAGCACTATGGGACTTAACTGCTGAGGCCACCAGTCCCCTAGAACTTAGAGCTACTTAAACCTAACCAACCTAAGGACATCACACACATCCATGCCCGAGGCAGGATTCGAACCTGCGACCGTAGCGGTCCTGCGATTCCAGACTGTAGCGCCTAGAACCGCTCGGCCACTCAGGCCGGCGGTGCGCACGGAAAGTTGCACAGGTGTAGCCGTGCCTTAAAGGTACTCTCCGTTTGGTGATATGTATTGCAACGTCTGAGTATTACAAAATACAGTTTTTCGCTTGAATTCAAATTTACCTTTCCTTTACCACTTTGACCGAGTAATCGTACGAGAAACTAAAGGATTTTAACAGTGTTTTCGAGCGTTTCCTCTTTTTGCCTCGTTAATTCCATGGATTATAAAGACGGAGTGAAAGTAAAGAACTATCTAAAGATCCTCATAAATTACAACAACTTGGGCGTAAGAAAGGGAAACCTCCAAGCCTTCTAGTTTGGGGGCTGAAGGTTAACACAATGGAAACTAATAAAAAAATCTAAGTAAATGCTTTTGACAAAATGAGAACCTCCTCACTCGCCAAACCCACAGACATGTACATATTCAGAAATTAACGCACAATAGCATATTCTGGGACTGCTGAAGCGTGAAGAAAAAACATTAACGGGCCATCAACTTAGCTTACTGCAATTTTCGAGGTGATTTACGACAGTCTGGCAAATTTTCGAGATAATGAAATGTGTCTTTGCTGTACGTATGTGAAACAAGAACTTTGAACTTGGGTAATTGGCTCCGATAGCATAAATTCGAAGTGTCGGTGATAACCTAGCAGCATCTCTGTGTTTTGTATTTTCCTTCGCTTTCGGTGTTCCAACTTGGTAGAGGGAGAGTGCAAGGATGGGGGACCCTATATGTTGGATAAAACTTGTTCCATGTTTACTCTGGGGAAAGATACGATGAGAAACACCGCTACAAATTCCCCTGTATGTTGGATAACAGTTGTTCGAGGTTTACTCTGGTGAAAAACGCGATGAGAAAGCCGCTACAAATTCGGAGGGCTGTCCAAAACGCAAGCCCAGAATAACTAATGACATACACCCAGTAAATGACGAGGCACTTATCGTGCTGCACTCAGAGAATCAAGCTTCCACGAAGGGTGATCATCTTACTTTCTTTGGAGAATATATTTGTGAAAAAATTAGAAGCGGTAACAGCACAAGTCGCCAATCTCTAGCACAAACGCGCATCTATACTTTATGATTAGTGAATGGAATCAGAAACCCGACATCTGATATCTGGTATTTCTTCATTAGGCAGCAGCCAGTCCTTGCATGTTGTAGATCTATATACTGCAGAAACTACTCCCCTCTATGCTTCACAAATTTGAGGTCCAAACGCAACCGGCTTAGTTGGCGAGTTGAATTCATCAGAGCAACAATAAAATGTCCAACTATCAGAGTCTTTCTAATGATTCCGTGTACTAGCTCTGGAAATGAAGCAAAATACGCAATCATAACAAACTAAAGAGCTTTTTACAAGCATATTAATTTTTTTCTTATTATGATGTTTTCTTGTATTCAGAATTCAGCAGTATGATTACACGTTTTGCGAGGAAAATAAAATACACGTACTTGCTCGCTTATTCTTGACCTGCTTATTTTAAATGTTAAGAATCGACTAAGTGACTTGCTCCTCACAGAAAGACGTACAAGTAAAATTCGGTGGTTCTCAGCCTGCCTTTAGAGCACAAATCCTTGCTGCAGCTTCGGACGCACGTGGCTAGCACACCTGGCTGACTCTGATAAACAAATCCAGTGCCCATTGGCCAGCCACGCAGGCTAATTTAACCTGCAGCATGAGTACTGGAGTAGCTTCCGTCTAGGTGTGAATCATCATGTTCACATGGTGCTCCGAAATCGGATTTCCTAAACCGATTTCAAAATACCGTTTCTAGTTGGCCACGTAAGCACTCCGTTTCTAGCTGCCAGTTTTCTACTTCCATAATCGATTGTCTCATGTAAACGCACAAGATTTTTTGAAACGTGCTTGAGTTGTCAAGTTACGTCTTGTTTTCAAAATATTCGACTGATATGGACGGGGTAATTTACTGTGTAGTGAAGTAGAAGCAGAAATTGTAGACTGAGCATGAAACTGTCTAATATTTCCGCGGAGAGCAATAGCGATTGTGCTGACTAAATAAAAAGCTGGAACAGCTGGTTTCCAGACGCTGTATTTTACTGGGCCAGCAAATCCATTTCTGACCATAACTGGAAAACTTCGGTTTTCGTTCAAAATGGTTCAAATGGCTCTGAGCACTATGGGACTCAACTGCTGTGGTCATAAGTCCCCTAGAACTTAGAACTACTTAAACCTAACTAACCTAAGGACAGCACACAACACCCAGCCATCACGAGGCAGAGAAAATCCCTGACCCCGCCGGGAATCGAACCCGGGAACCCGGGCGTGGGAAGCGAGAACGCTACCGCACGACCACGAGATGCGGGCTCGGTTTTCGTGTTTTGGAAGATATGTTGCATGTAAACATAGTGAACAGAATCACGTCGAGAAAGAGGCAGGCACCTCCACCCCTGCCTTTGTTTGTGCGGGGAGCAAGCAGGGCTACACTGCGTCTAGGTGCAAGGCGCATGGGTGTAAATGCAGCAATTTACCACCAGCCTGTATAACCCGACGTGTCGGTAAGATGCGCCTGTAATGAAACAACGCACTGATAGAGGAGCTGCTGGTTACTGCATACTTTCATTATTGAGTAACGAATATTCCACCAGAGTAAGTACTGTTTCCTTACTCCCGGAAACGATTCAAAGGAAGATGACCAACATCTCACAATGTTTCTAAGGGAGGTTTAGGGGAGATATAGTCGCAGTAAATTTCAATGGCACAACTGCACGGCAGTTTCCTGGAATGGGTTCCATTGGTGATATAAAAATCTGGATACTCCTCACTAAAAAGTTTCATTAATGTTTTTGGACCGTCATTTAAACTTTTCAAGTAACTCTTAATGGGTTATGTTGCGTGAGCCAGTCGAGAACTAAATAATTTAACAATATAACGTGTGTGTTTAAACATGAGCGTCTCTATAATCCGCTTTCACGAGCCCTTGTTACTTCCGTGTGTTATTTAAACCATAGCTGCTGATCGGTACGAGGCGAGCGCATCCGAGGGTTGCGAGTTCTGACCGAGAAACAGGGAAACATTCTCTCCCCCCCTCCCCTCCCCACCCCGTCTCTTAGACGTTTAGGCTATGTCATTCTTTCTCCGCTTCTCGCATTCAGTTGAACCAAACCGTCATCTTTCTGTAGAAGCACTGTCTGCAGCTCGTGGTCTAGTGGCTAGCGTTGCTGCCTCTGGGTCACGGGGTCCCCCGTTCGATTCCCGGTCGGGTTGGGGATTTTTCTCTCCCCGGGGACTGGGTGTTTGTGCTGTTCTCATCATTTAATCATCACCTTAATCATCATTCGTGACAGTGGCTAGATTGGATTGTGTTAAAAATCTGATTGTGTAAAAATTGGGACTTTGTATGGGCGCTGATGACCACGCAGTTGAGCGCCCCACAAACCAAACATCGTCATCATCTGTAGAAGTACGAACAGGAAAAAGTACTATAGTACATTAGTATCGATTATTATACCAAAATTTTCAGACACTATTGAAAGCTGTTTTGAAAGGCAACGTTTTCTCTACACGGTAGTTAACATGTCGTGTTTCTGGTGTTTCCATATTTTTTCCACCCTCGTGCTTAGCCGTTAAACAAATTCCTAAAGTTTAACGCGGACTCCAAGATATTACCCTTACACAGTTGCGAATAATTCGGGTCGGTACTACTAGTGATTCACCAAGGAAGAGAATAAATTCTCAAAGGCACGTCGATGACTGGCAGTATTTAGAACATGTTTGACGACCTGTGTGCGAAGATTCATCAGTCATTTACAAACCGAGCTCAGTAAAAGAAAATTTTTCTGATGCCTCTAGCATGAAACCAGCTGCAATGACAGGTAGAAAACAAGCGGCCTTTTAGGTAACTGCAGCTCGACCGCGGGCTCTGTGCGCTCTCCGCCTGCATTACAGGCGATCCTCGCCCGCTGGCCGCGTTCAACGTACCCGGAAGAGCGCTGCGGAGCACGCTTCGTGACCGGGTGTGATCGCTAGCCGGCTAGTCGGCGCGGGTCGTGAGGCGAGAGCGCAGTAATGGTCGCCAGGTCACAAGCAGGCCGGCGCCGCGGCTGCAGCCGTACCGCAGACCCCAGCGATAGTTGATGTCGCAACTGGCGCTATTCTTCTCCAGTAATGAGCGGAGATTTTCTGTAGGCTCCGCTGCGTAGCTTCAACGTATTTGAAGAACAGCAACGTGGATCCAACAAAAGTAGTTACCCACCTGCACTTAGTTTGTCAAGCGATCGTCACGTCACGGCTTAATCGTTGTTGTAGGTACCGGCTGGTTGTACTTTCCCTATTTAACACTTTATAACACGGAAACTAATTTTTGTACTAGTACCAAACTTAATAGCATTAATGTCCAGAGTATGAGGTGCATGATTCCCAGGCGTCACAGCGCCACCATCAAGTTCCCACTACGGCCACCAGGTGTCGTGATCAGTCATCGTGATTTATAGTCTCACACACCTGACCAGTCGCAGTGCACTTGTTGACGTGTTAACATGAGCTTGGACAAAAGGAGCTGCGCATTATTGGTGAAGCTCTATTATCAAAACAACAGCAATGCTGCATGTGCACTTCGAGAATACCGCCGGCTGAAAGGATTACCGAAGGGTCCTCTTTCTCCACCTGCTTTGCGGAGCATGGTGAAAAAGTTTGAATAAACTGGAAAACTGGGCGTCGCTCCGGGAAGAGGCCGATGACCGGTTGCACCACAGGTCGTTGATGAAGTTGCTGTTGCTATGGCAGACAGCACTGCGCGCAATTCCCGGTTGTCAGGCAGTGCGCGTGCTGTCTTATGACAATTGAATATCATCTACATCTACATTTACACTCCGTAAGCCACCCAACGGTGTGTGGCGGAGGGCACTTTACGTGCCACTGTCATTACCTCCCTTTCCTGTTCCAGTCGCGTATGGTTCGCAGGAAGAACGACTGCCGGAAAGCCTCCGTGCGCGCTCGAATTTCTCTAATTCTACATTCGTGATCTCCTCGGGAGGTATAAGTAGGGGGAAGCAATATATACGATACCTCATCCAGAAACGCACCCTCTCGAAACCTGGACAGCAAGCTACACCGCGATGAAGAGCGCCTCTCTTGCAGAGTCTGCCACTTGAGTTTGCTAAACATCTCCGTAACGCTATCACGCTTACCAAATAACCCTGTGACGAAACGCGCCGCTCTTCTTTGGATCTTCTCTATCTCCTCTGTCAACCCGACCTGGTACGGATCCCACACTGAGAGCAATACTCAAGTATAGGTCGAACGATTGTTTTGTAAGCCACCTCCTTTGTTGATGCACTACATTTTCCATGGACTCTCCCAATGAATCTCAACCTGGCACCCGCCTTACTAACAATTAATTTTATATGATCATTCCACTTCAAATAGTTCCGTACGCATACTCCCAGATATTTTACAGAAGTAACTGCTACCAGTGTTTGTTCCGCTATCATATAATCATACAATAAAGGATCCTTCTTTCTATGTATTCGCAATGCATTACATTTGTCTGTGTTAAGGGACAGTTGCCACTCTCTACTCCAAGTGCCTATCCGCTGCAGATCTTCCTGCATTTCGCTGCAATTTTCTAATGCTGCAACTTCTCTGTATGCTACAGCATCATCCGCGAAAAGCCGCATGGAACTTCCGACACTATCTACTAGGTCATTTATATATATATATTGTGAAAAGCAATAGTCCACTGTCCGGAAGGTGCTTCGAACCATTCTCAAAATGGTACCCGTACAAGATCCGTATTGTACAGCAGCTTGCACCACAGAACGCACAACGACGTGTTGACTTCGCTCACTACTTCCTCGCAAATATTGAAGTTGACGAGGGCTAGTCCTGGACCGTCCTTTGGACAGACGAAGCTCATTTTCCTCTGACTGGTGAGGTGAACACACAAAAATGCTGAGTATGGATCTTTGAACCGTGGATTTAATTTCAAAATGTTTTCTTAAAGAATTTACTTTATTTACTAACGATTCATCACGAACATTAACACATTTAATCACACTATGGGAGCGTGGAAGTAGTTGCCAGTGGGTAACTGATCAAAACAAATTAAATTTCAACAATTGGAAATTTTATTCCTAAAAGCCCTTTCCATTTAAAAAAAAATTAAAAATTACAATCAGAAAGCACCCTCTAAATATCAAGTTACAATTTATTCAGAGACAGAAATAACAATTTTTTTTTCTTTTGACAGTATCAGTTTTCGGGCTGAGAAGCTTGCCGCTCCCCCCTTAACACGGCCGTAGTCACGACCGCTCACAACCACCTCTGAAAGACTACACTGGTGCAAATCTGCAACACACCAGATTTCTTTAAACCAAAAATTTTAACAACTCACACAAACACATAAACTATGATGGAAATGGTACAAAACACTCACATAAAAAAAAATTACTTGCCACCGAAAGTGCAACTTGTTTTTAAAAGAAAACTTACGGCGGAAAGGTGGCAACCTTACGTACTAAAATGACCATTTAAATAAAACCCATGAAATGCAGTCATACATAAAATGTACAAACATGCTCTACATTACATCTATACCGCCTCTCAAGATGATAGGCAAGATAAAAACATATTTCAGGATTCGGCTTTTGCCGGCCGGGGTGGCCGAGCGGTTCTAGGCGCTACAGTCTGGAATCGCGCGACCGCTACGGTCGCAGGTTCGTATCCTGCCTCGGGCACGGATGTGTGTGTGATGTCCTTAGGTTAGTTAGGTTTAAGTAGTTCTAAGTTCTAGGGGACTGATGACCTTAGAAGTTAAAGTCCTATAGTGCTCAGTGCCGTTTGAACCAATTCGGCCTTTACACTTTAAGCAATAAATTCGTTAACACCGAATCCGACAAACATGACAGAGGCAGCTATTAACGTACGGCAGACCGACAGACAAACACAGACACTAACTGCCTAACAAAGGGGGACGAGAGACACACTAACTGCGTAACAAAGGGGGACGAGAGACAGACAAAGAAAACAAGTAGAATTTAACAAGTACATGAAACAACATACCACGAATCACTTAACTTCTAATAAACTGAGATGTCTGGCGAAGACCTAGCGCAGCACCCCCAAAACGCTCTCCCGAACCGTCCGCTGCTAGCCGCTTCAACGGACGCATGAAGGCGCGCCGATCTCCCGTCTCACGGTGTCGCAGCTCGCACCGGCCAGACCGACGTCGTGGGTTGACTCCTGTTGCTCTCGTGTCGGCCGCGAAGCCACTACCCCTCGCTATACGGCGTGGCCCATTGGACTGACGTGGCGACCTCACATGCGCCGACGCCCAAGACGGACAAGTCATGCTGTGTCCCAGTGCACGACCAACCGACCGATCGATCCAACGGCCAATGACCATTTCCTGAACAAACTCGAGCAGACTGGCGACCTAACATATACTAGCACTCCGGACGACAGACTGACACTGACTGCCGGCCGAAGTGGCCGTGCGGTTAAAGGCGCTGCAGTCTGGAACCGCAAGACCGCTACGGTCGCAGGTTCGAATCCTGCCTCGGGCATGGATGTTTGTGATGTCTTTAGGTTAGTTAGGTTTAACTAGTTCTAAGTTCTAGGGGACTAATAACCTCAGCAGTTGAGTCCCATAGTGCTCAGAGCCATTTGAACCATTTGAACTGACACTGACTGCCCCACATTGACCCGGCCGACCAACTGACCAGACTCGCCGAGACTCACCAACTGACCCACTAGCGAGCTCATAGCGCCCCTTTTGTTGTGGCGTAACAAGCTAGTCACGCCACACTGAGGAGGAAGCCGAAAGGCACGCGTACACACACGCCGACTGGCGTCAAGTCTGGAACAGGATAAGTTATGACTGCTATAAAGAAAATACGTAGCTTTGGAATATATTTAACTTTTAATGCTTCCTTTGGTACATCTCTCTTGGCTACACAAATGAGACTCTTAAGATACATGCACTGTGACAATTGGCGCCTTGCTAAGTCGTAGCCATTAACTTAGCTGAAGGCTATTCTAACTGTCTCTCGGCAAATGAGAGCAAAGGCTTCGTCAGTATAGTCGCAAGCAACGTCGTCGTACAACTGGGGCGAGTTCTCGTACGTCTCTCGAGACCTGCCGTGTGGTGGCGCTCGGTCTGCGATCACACAGTGGCGACACGCGGGTCCGACATGTACTAATGGACCGCGGCCGATTTAAGCTACCACCTAGCAAGTGTGGTGTCTAGCGGTGACACCACATTCCTCCCCCGCAAATCGGCGAACGGTCGTGTGATAAGGCTTCCGCCCGCCGTGGGGAGGACCCCATGTTGACGTAGGCGATAAGGTGGGGAGCCTAACAACAGGCGAGGCTGTGCCACCCGCACCCGGACATTCGGTCCGAGGGGAGCTAGGAAACGCCTGAAAACCTAGTCCAGGGTGCACGTCAACATGCGGTGTATGCGCCCGGAATGAGACAGAAGGGGCCGAAGGGTCGACCTCCATTGCGTCGGGGGATCCGACGCGCGATGACGACATCTGGTCCGGAGCGGGCAAGAGTTCCATGGCGGAGGACATCTGGTCACGGGAAACGATCGGCGGCGCGTGACCCAGGGAGGCGCCCGGCGGCTGCAGCGAAGCGTCCACTGCGGGCGGCGCCGGCGGGAGAACAGGCGGCGGCGGCGGCGCGTCGCCATGAGGCAAAATGGAAGGCAGCGTCGGTAACACCTGGGGATGAGGCGAGCCAGTAGATGGGTCCCCAGGGCGCTGACCGGACGGCACCGACGCTGAAAGCAGACGGGGAGCGGCAGAACCCAGGCGACGACAGAGGCGCAGCTGATTGAGATGCCGACGATCCTCACCAGAGGCCCCCAAAACCAAATACATCGCGCGGCCGAGGCAGCGAAGAATGCGCCCTGCGAGCCAACGCCGTGAACCGCGATAGTTGCGATAGAAAACAACGTCGCCAAGAGCAAAAGCAGTAGTCTGCCGCTGCACTGGAACCTGATGCGGCGGATGCAGCAAAGACATCAAGGTTCGATGAGGACGACCGTGGAGCAACTCAGCCGGCGAGCGACCATCGCGGGGCTGAGAGCGATACGAAGACAAGAAGAGCAATAACGCGTCCTCCCGAGAATGCGACTCTTTCAACTTCAACATCTGTGACTTGAAAGTCCGGACCAACCGTTCAGCGGCACCGTTTGACTGAGGCGAAAAAGGCGCGGATGTAAGATGTCGAATACCATTGGCCTTGCAGAAATACTGAAATTCTGCGGACATGAATTGTGGGCCATTGTCGGAAACAATAGTCTGGGGAAGACCTTCAGTGCAAAAAATAGCGGACAACGCTTGGATGGTGGCAGACGACATCGTGGAAGACATCCGGACAACAAAAGGAAAATTACTGAAGGAATCCACCACAACCAACCATCGAGCATTCCAGAATGGACCAGCAAAATCGATGTGCAAGCGTTGCCAAGGGGAAGTGGCGTTCGGCCATGCAAAGAATTTCCGCGGCGGGGCGGATTGTTGTTCGGCACACGCCACGCAAGAAGAGCACATATTCATAATCGCAGCATCGATTCCGAACCAAGTACAGTGCTGACGAGCAAGTTGTTTCGTGCGCACTATACCCCAATGTCCTTGGTGAAGAAGCCGTAAGACAGAGGACTGTAACGAACGTGGGACCACGACTCTGGATTGATCATTATCCGAACGCAACAACAAAACACCACGTCGTACAAAAAGTCCCTCCTTGTGAGCAAAAAATCGGCGAACCAACGGATCCTCGATCCGTGACTTTGATAAGGGCCATTGAGTAGCAACAAAACGCAAAACAGTAGCAAGGACAGAGTCACCAGCTGTGGCTGTAGCGGCACGACGAAAATCAAACGGAAACGATTCGACCACGTCATCGGTTTCCGAATCAATGAACATGGAAGCAAGTTCGGAAGAATCGAATGCTTGATCCTCAGCAACAGGCAAACGGGACAACGCATCAGCGTTTCCGTGCTTAGCAGTGGACCGATACAAGATATCATAGCGGTACTGCGAGAGGAAAAGAGACCAGCGAATGAATTTCTGCGCTGTACGTGGAGGTACAGGCTTGTTCAGATGGAAAAGCGATGTCAAAGGTTTGTGGTCTGTGATGATGGTAAAGTGACGACCATACAAGAAATCATGGAACTTAGTAACACCAAACACGAGAGCTAAAGCTTCTTTCTCTATCTGGGAATAATTTCTTTGCACAGATGAGAGCAATTTTGACGCAAAGGCAATAGGGCGATCATGCGAGCCATCTTTGTGCGCAAGCACAGCACCGATCCCGAAATCCGATGCATCTACCATCAACAAAAGGGGTTTCTGGGGATCGAATGGCGTAAGGCAAGTATTTGAAAGCAACGCCGATTTCAACTGGCGAAAGGCGCGTTTGCATGCCGTCGTCCAGACGAACGGAACACCTTTACGGCGTAAGCGATGAAGCGGAGCTGAAATGGAAGAAGCGCGCGGCACAAACCTGGCATAGTAGTTAATTTTTCCCAACACACTCTGGAGCTGTTTCAAGTTCTGTGGCGAAGGTAACTCCTGTATGGCACGGAGGTGCTCTGGACTCGGATGTATGCCTTGTGCATTTATGACATGGCCCAGATATGGTAAGTCACGAGCAAAAAACACACATTTGTCCTTCCTCAAGCGAAGACCATTTTGTCGCAAGACCTGAAATAACGTTCGTAGGTTGGCTAAATGTTCGGCTTCTGTCTTTCCGGAGATCACAATATCGTCCAGATAGTTCGCAGCAGTAGGGACCGACGCACAAACAGTTTGTAAATATTGCTGAAACAATGCAGGGGCGGATGCACACCCGAATGGCAGTCTTTTGAATCGGTACAATCCAAGATGCGTGTTAACCACCAATACGCGCTGGGATTCTTCGTCCACTGGTATTGCAAATGCGCAACTGCTAGGTCCAATTTCGAAAAGTATGTACCCGGGCACAGTTTATCAAAAAGATCTTCCGGGCGGGGCAAAGGAAAAGTTGCAGTCACAAGTTGTGGATTCACAGTTGCCTTGAAGTCCACGCAAAGTCTCAATTTTCCGGAAGGTTTTGGCAAAATTACTAAGGGTGAGGCCCAGAGAGAAGCCTGCACACGTTCAATTACACCTTGAGAGTCTAAACCGTGTAATGTTCTTGCGACTTCATCATGCAATGCGTGGGGAACATTGCACGCTCTGAAAAATTTCGGTTGCGCGTCCACTTTGAGTTCCAAATGCGCTTCATAGTTCTTAGCGCAACCAAGGCCCGGTGCAAAAATGTCTGCAAATTCTTCACAAAGATTAGAAACACTGGCGGAAGGCACAGTCTGATTCAGTGATAGGACCTAATGTACTATAGACATGTTAAGGGGAGTTGGAATGCCGGAAAATGGAAAAAATTCACATTTTCAGTTTTTAACCTTATAACTTAATTTGAAATTTTCTGCTTAAAATGGTGCAAAATTTGTTAAGAAATTCCAATTGGAAGTATTTTTATTTAATTTTTCAAAATTACATGTGCGCCCAGCAAAGTTACCCATCTTGTGATTTGTACACATTTAAATCTTCGCATTTCCGAAAACATTACATATAGAAGGCTGTGGATTTCACTCTTCAGTTGTAGAATCTTTGATCCTTCCATAGGTACCATTGTTTTTACGACTAGCTGTGTTTATTGTTCAGTTTTTGATCTGTGAGTGTTTGTTTTGAGCCTCGAGTTTAGTTTGTCGCTCATTTGGAGTTTGTTATCTGTCTTGTTTTGACTTTCAGTGGTGAGTGCGTAGTTTCTACGATGCCTAGGAGTGCATCATTATTTAAAAAGCGAAAGTTTCGCGGTAATAGATTTACAAATAACGTTTGTTCAAGTGATTCTGCTTCAGCACCTGTTGATGCTGGTGAAAGTTCTGACGTTTGTACAGCTGAGATGTGTGAAGGAGACACGCCCACCAGTGCATCAAAAAAGAAGTTATCAAACTGTGCAAGTGAAATTACAGATGAAGCTTCTAATGAACAATATGTTTTAGTCGACTTTCCTGTTTTTACTGAGTTTATGAAGAAATGTTTGTGTTGTAATCTTTGTGGAGGTTCTTTTGATATGAACATAACAAACTCTATAGGACTTTCCTGCAAAATTGCTATAGTTTGTGCCAGTTGTGAAAATGAGACCTGTTTTTGGAGCTCTAAAACATGCAGTAGCAATTTGTTTGAGAGTAATATCAGGCTAATGTATGCAATGAGAGCAATTGGTAAAGGACATACTGCTGCTCAAACATTTTGTGCCATAATGAATCTTCCACCTCCACCTGCTAAAATTGACAATTACACTGAAGTGATAGGAGATGCTGTTCAGTCTGTAGCAGATTTATCAATGAAAGCTGCTGCCAGTGAAGCAAAATATATAAATGAAGGAAACCCAGATATCCCTGTTGCTTTTGATGGAACCTGGCAGAAAAGGGGTCACACATCCAAAAATGCTGTTGCTACTGTTACTAGTGTGGACAGCGGTAAAGTTTTGGACTATGAAGTGCTCACTAAACATTGTTACCATTGTGCATCTGGTAAGAAAGAAGCAGCTCACATATGTAGCAAGAATTATGAAGGTACGAGTGGAGGCATGGAGGCTGCCGCTGCTGTGAAAATGTTTAGCAGATCAGAAAAAGAACGGGGAGTATTTTACACAAAATTCCTTGGAGATGGGGACTCCAAGGCATACAAAAGTGTTACAGAATCCATGCCATATGTCAATAAGACAATAACTAAACTAGAATGTGTCGGTCATGTTCAGAAACGAATGGGCACTCGTCTAAGGAAACTGAAACAGAATCTGAAGGACAAAATTTTGTCAGATGGTAAAACCATTAGAGGTCGCCTGTCAGATAAAATTATAAATGAATTACAACAATACTATGGTATGGCAATAAGAAATAATGCAAATAATTTGCAGGAAATGAGACAAGCTGTATGGGCCACATATTTACATCGATCATCAACTGATGATAATCCTCAACATTTTGCTTGTCCAGATGGTCCTCAGTCATGGTGCAATTATAGAAAATCTCAAGCTACTGGGGATCCTTATCACCATAAAAATTATATTCCATTGGCTGTTATGGAAGTAATTAAACCAATATATAGAGACTTGGGGCATCCTGATCTTCTGCGAAAATGTCTTCATGGTTGTACCCAGAATCAAAACGAGTCGTTCAACAACCTCATTTGGACTCGTGTACCTAAGAATGTATTTGTTGGGATAAAAACATTGAAATGGGGAGTCAGTGATGCTGTTATTTCATTCAATGATGGTCATATGGGTAGGCTAAAGGTCATGGCAAGGCTCGGCATTGCTCCTGGTATCAACACCATCAGAGGTCTTCAGCTTCTGGACAGCGTGCGAGTAAGGAAGGCTCAGTATGCAGCTGAATTTAATACAAAAAAAGCAAGGGCAGCAAGGAGAAGAAAGCTTCTAGGTGAAGAAGAAGAACTAGAAGATGACCCTGATTACTCTGCTGGACACTTTTGATAATAGAATAAAAGGTATTTGTGAATTTTCATAATAAATTACTTTAATCGCATTTTCTGGCATTTGACATTTTTAGTGTTACATGTACCTTTATCTCATAAACCACTCAACCAACAACATTCAAATTTTCAGAAATGCTGCAAAACAGTTCAAAGAGGCCACTGAACTAGAATCATGACAAGAACTGGCTTATTCTCTGAACTAGGGAAGTTTATGTTATACTTTTTCCAATAAAAAATGGCTTAATGGTAAAAAATTCATAAATACTATACCAACAAAAAGAAAACATTGGTTCTAGTTCAGTGGGCTCACAATATATGCTGAAAACCTCTGCCAGAATTTCAAAGTTCTGAAGATAATAGTTCCAAAGAAAAAGGTACACAAAGTTAGCAAATTTAACATTGGCGAGATAGGGCATTCCAACTCCCCTTAAACAACTGAAATAAATCTAAACCAAACAAGTTCACTGCCGTAGAAGAACGAAGAACGTAAAATGACACAAGTTTTGTTTGTCCCTTGTATGTGGCAAGAAGGCTAACTATTGAGCTGAACATTTGCGGCACGCAACGGATGTTTGCCCAGTTGTTTGTACGTGTCGTGATTGAGCAATGAAACTGCAGCTCCGGTATCGAGCTGGAATGGTATCACTTTGCCTCCAAAGTCTAAGTCTACAAAAAGTTTATTGTCCTGCTGACGACAAGAGCGACTTCCAAGTGCAATTTGAACTGATACAGGTATAGAAGCACTTGCGACTTTACGGGAGTTCCAGCGACGTCGACGCACACTTTTTGTGGGACGAACACAGTCACTGTTAGATAAAGTGGCACTGGACGGGGTGGAATTAACGACATGAATGTCCATGGGCGAAGGTCCACGAGCCTGATCGTCCCTGGTTCGATTCCGGCGCGAAGCAAAGGGCCTGGAATGATTTTGATTGTCTGATGGTAGCTTTTTCTGGCAAACACTTTGAACATGTCCTTTCTTATGACAGTAAAAGCAAATAGCTTGGCGTGACGGGCAATTGTCACGCGAATGTCTAGTTGCACACCGCGGGCATGATTTTAGAACTGCATTGGCATGCTTACGCGGCACACTTGTTTGCGAGCTAGGCTGCAACTGCGCGGACGTGCGCGAGGGCCGTTTAGCGTCCCGTGCTGCGCGCCCGGCGGGCCGGTCAATGCGACACACTGCTGGCGAAGTTTCAAATGATTCCTGAGCAAAGTCAAGTGTGTCTTGCCTATCCAATATGTCTATCACCTGTTGAAGGGAGGGATTAACTAGTTTCAAAATCTGTTCCCGTATGCGAACATCAGAAACGTTCTGTGCTATTGCATCACGCACCATAGTATCTGAATACGGAAGTCCACATTCACATGCAAAATCACAATCCCTAGTAAGTCCTTGCAAAGTTGCAGCCCACTCCCTATTAGTCTGACCGGCCGTGCGTTTGGTACGAAAGAACGTATACCTTTTTGCAACGACATTAACTGTTTCCTTGAAATAGGCATCTAAAGCAGACAAAATTTCTTCGTAGGACAGAGTTGCTATGTCGCGTCGGGGAAACAATTTCACTATCACACGGTAGGTGGACACACCGACACAATAAAGCAAAAACGGCTGCCGCTCATTACCTTGAATTCTGTAGGCGGCTAGATGAAATCCGAATTGTCGGGACCACTCAGTCCACGACTCTTGGGTTGAATCAAAATGACGGAAGGACGGTGCAACTGCTTGGTGTGGCTGCGGTAGCGATGAAGCGGCGGCGGCCGCATCGGGGAGCAGCGCACGTTGACCCTGGACGAGCTGTCCAAGGGCATCCAATAACGCCTCCGTCTGCTGATTCTGCAAGTGATAAAATTCGGACAGTACATCTGGAGAATGTGGTGAAGCCATGACACAAATAATTCAGAGCAAAGCAAGTAGAAAGAACACGATCCTGTAATCCTCGTCGTCAATCTGTTGTGGCGTAACAAGCTAGTCACGCCACACTGAGGAGGAAGCCGAAAGGCACGCGTACACACACGCCGACTGGCGTCAAGTCTGGAACAGGATAAGTTATGACTGCTATAAAGAAAATACGTAGCTTTGGAATATACTTAACTTTTAATGCTTCCTTTGGTACATCTCTCTTGGCTACACAAATGAGACTCTTAAGATACATGCACTGTGACAATTGGCGCCTTGCTAAGTCGTAGCCATTAACTTAGCTGAAGGCTATTCTAACTGTCTCTCGGCAAATGAGAGCAAAGGCTTCGTCAGTATAGTCGCAAGCAACGTCGTCGTACAACTGGGGCGAGTTCTCGTACGTCTCTCGAGACCTGCCGTGTGGTGGCGCTCGGTCTGCGATCACACAGTGGCGACACGCGGGTCCGACATGTACTAATGGACCGCGGCCGATTTAAGCTACCACCTAGCAAGTGTGGTGTCTAGCGGTGACACCACACCTTTAATGCACGTGAACAGGCAACCTTTGCCCTTTCCCACCAGAGGGAGACACCAAAGCTGCGATTGCCACAGCGGCGCCACCGCCAGAAACGGAGGGCGGTTGCTTCACGTTATGCTCTGCAGCGCGCTCTTCAAAACAGCAATTTTTACGACGGCTCAATGTTCACCTCCAGTCACTGTGCATTCGAGTTCCACAGTATGGTGAACGTGTCACCGTGTGGTGTGACTTCACACACACTTTCATCAATTGCCCATTCCTTTTTTAACAGGTTGGTGCTCAAGGACCAAAGACGTGCAGTGTGACTGACCTGCGTTACTGTTGCATGCTTCGTCAGCATGTCAGACCCGCCCTACAGGAGAGAAACGCATTAAATTCAATAGTTTTCATGCATGGCGGGGCCCAACCGCACATCGCTCGTTAAGTTCACCTGCTTCTCCGAAATACATTTGGAAAGATCGAATTATGAGCCGATCGTTTCCAAATGCTTGACCGGCACGATCACCTGTTCTCACTGCCTGTGACTTCTAGTTGGTGGGGTACCTGAAGGACAGAGTTTACCAGCGGAGCATTTACACATGTGCTGATCTGAAACGCAGCATATTAAAAGAGGTAGGCAGCACAACTACGGACACGCTTCGTTCTGTTGTGCAGAGTGCAATCCTGCGCTTTCGGACTCTTATGGACACTGATGGGCGCCATATTGAGCCCCTTTTGTAGCATTAATGGTTGTCTTGGGGCAGCATAAAACAAACTTTACATGTAATTTCAAACCTAACGAAGCTTTCTCCCGCTGTCACACCCGTGCACCCCATAAAATATTGGAAGGAAAATTTTTTTCGCTTACTACAGTTTTGCTGCTCATGCCCGATATGTTTTTAATTTACTTCTTCTTTACCACAGACTCTATTCGCAACACACTTTGCAGACAGTATTCGCATGTGCCACTGAAAGTAGCCCGCATCTCGTGGTCGTGCGGTAGCGTTCTAGCTTCCCACGCCCGGGTTCCCGGGTTCGATTCCCGGCGGGGTCAGGGATTTTCTCTGCCTCGTGACGGCTGGGTGTTGTGTGCTGTCCTTAGGTTAGTTAGGTTTAAGTAGTTCTAAGTTCTAGGGGACTGATGACCATAGATGTTAAGTCCCATAGTGCTCAGAGCCATTTGAACCACTGAAAGTAATTGCAAAATTACGTAATTGTCCGCCACATAGTTAAGGAAGTATGGCGTCTTTGACATACAGATGCGTGAAAAACTAGCTCTTCCTTAAAATTGTGCGCAAATTACCCAATTATACGCATCCACTGTTTCACAATGGGAACACTTAGCGATTTCCAACAAACCTGAATGATAATTTCCAAACTTTTTCTCGCTTATACGCTTAACGTCAAATATTTGACACCTTAACTCATTTGTAATTAGACGTTTGAAGCTGTTTTACACACGGCAGTTCGATTCTTCAAAGAATGGAGATTTACTAGAATCCTCCTAAACCAGTAGATCTGTTTCACCCAAACTTGGTACACATATCCTTACTGTATAGAAAGAAGTACTGCGGGAGTAAGAACCAGTGTGTTCCACAGTGTTTGCGTGGAACGTATAGGATTGATAGATCACCTCATAGGGGAATAACTTTTGATAGAGATAGAATGTTCGCTTACGCATCCCGCCGACGTTAGGCATCCTTTTATATGCCCGTGAGAGGCTGCAAGACGTATGCACTCTAATGCGGCGTATGCCTTGCATGGTGCCAATAATCCACTAATCTGCTCCGTACGAAAGGGGGTACGCCAGCAGTTTCTGATTCTTCACTTAGAGACACTTACTCTTAAGGCGTAGTTAGTATGCAGATGCTGCACACCTGGTTAGCTGACCCTGCTAGTTCGGCGAAATCTCGTCGTACCAGAGTCGGCGAATATTAAAGGACACCTAGCGTCGCCACGAAGCGCCAGTGAGCATTTTGTCTGTAAGAAAAGTTATTCCCCTTGACGTGCTCTATCAACCCTTGACGCTTGATGCAAAGACTTTGATACACCCTTTGTATGACTTTTTGTAGTTATTTGTATGAAGATACTGTAAGTTAACACACCCTTGAGGCGGTGATGAGAAGACGTAACGTCTAAAAATGTTTGATAAGGATTGATATTAGTATCGAATCCACAGTTTTTGGAATCGCTGATCGCGTCGGTCACAATCTCGATGACGTTTCACACCTAGAGGTAAGGGGTGACGGTGAGGTGCAAAGACAGCAACGTATTAACATGTCGCTATAACACCTGAAGTAATTTTTTCCAAATTTGGTCAGCATTTTACTTGCCGTCTGGAAAAAATGACGGTGACCTTGCGCTCTTATGACTGAGCGCGAGGATGGAAAGAGATGACATGAAAGCATTTCTCTGGAATGCCTGGAAGAGCCGAATTTGATATACCCATGACTCGTTTTTATAAGGTACCCCTGCTACCCCTAGGTGCCGGGAAGAGAAGGCATGAACACGAGTTCTTTCTTTCTGTGGTGTAGTGTCTGTAAATTGAAATAAATGTTGCTTTCAAAACTCCTCGCATTTTCAGTTGAACTCTCTTTTAAGACGAAGAAAATTAAAAAAAAAAAAAAAGAAGGAATGTGAGTGAATGTCGAGAAATGAGATGAAAGATGTATCCCATTGTAAATATAGAAAGTGTTTGTTCCATTTTCACACCTAAAAAGTTGAACTATTGTTCACGACTTTGGTGTACTTCTTTCAGAGACAGATGTATACGTTTCAGCGGAATTAAAGGGAAACTTCAGGGTGAAATTCTATACAGATAGAGATGAACTGTGCGTGAAATATGTTAAATATATGTGAAATACATGTGCTGTATGCTAATACGCTGGAGCTATGGGCAAATACCTAGCTTTACGAAATTAGGACAGATTCCTTGGCGTCGGATACACATTTATTTTTAATTCCACTTACACTTACACCCATTATCTTGTATATTTTCCAAAAGTGCCAAAATCGACAGTGCATTATAATGTTTGCAATACTATCTGGCAAAAGCCGTACCATAAAATGTTGTTTCCTCAAAGCATTTAAACGGTGCACTAGTCTTTCTTGTGGGTTGCGGCGCACTCGTGAAAACGATGTTATACACTCGACACTCGTGAGCAACTGAATTAGAGCCACCTACATAGCGGCATGTAACACCCCGTTTTTCAAGTGATGACGACAGCGGCGCGTCATGGAATGAACTCTGAGGGACACCGAAAGCTTTGCGGAAGCATCCTGTTCCATGTGTTCGGCCACAACTCTCGGAGATTGATGGCAACTGCGTGCAAGGGGCGCACACCGCTCCCTGGGGCGTCCCAGAGGCGATCAGTAGGATAGAGGTCACGTGGCCAGGGGCCCACTGAAGCACCGTAGCGGCCTCAGTCCATCAGACACAATTGGGGCGCCACCAAATAGCCTGCAGCATGCTGTTGGCAGACAGGTGGACGATTGCGCAGATGATTCCTGTATCGTTCGCCCGTGAAATAAGGTGGAAGGCATGCAGACTGCATAACTTCATGTGATTTGCGACACAAGTAGTGTGTACAGGCTACATATTTCAGTGTCTCGAACGTCTTCTGACGAGCGATGAGCAAAGGTACACCTTTTAGACGGTGATTTCTGTACCCCATAACTTAGAGATCGTTTTTGATTTTACATTCTCTTTTTTGAACCATCCCGTACGTCTCCAAGGAATATGACAACAGCGAAAAATGACACGAATAAGTATTTAGCATATAGCAGTCTAAACTGAAGTGCAACTAACTTCCAGCCGCGCGGCTTTTGAACATTTTTTGAACTAACTTACAAGGATTGTGTAATGTTAAAAAAATGAACTAAAACACTGAATCTAAAAATTAATAAGCAGGTTTTTAATCTATTCAGTAGTTACCTCTGTCACTTAAAAGAAATCTTCTACATTTCCGGAGTAAGCTCGTCGGCTACAACTTGTTACAAAGTGTTTGATGGTCTTGTGTTCATTGCCACCGTTACATTGAGAAGATGATGCCTTTTTCCAACGGTGGAGGCTTTCTGCACAGATGCCTCGGACTGTACGAATCCTATTAATTGTCATCCAAAGATGTAATTCCACGCCGCCAGGTCTTGTACCAGGTCTTACGAGGGAATGATATTTCTCATGGGCAATGCTATTCCACGTTTGTGAGCACTTCCTGCTCTTGTTGAAATCCGCCACTTTCAGCGATTCTGTCAATATGATAGGTGTGTATGTGAAGTCTTATGGGACTTAACTGCTAAGGTCATCAGTCCCTAGCCGGCCGGAGTGGCCGTGCGGTTCTAGGCGCTACAGTCTGGAACAGAGCGACCGTTACGGTCGCAGGTTCGAATCCTGCCTCGGGCATGGATGTGTGTGATGTCCTTAGGTTGGTTAGGTTTAAGTAGTTCTAAGTTCTAGGTGACTGATGACCTCAGAAGTTAAGTCGCATAGCGCTCATAGCCATTTTTTTCATCAGTCCCTAAGCTTACACACTACTTAACCTAAATTAACCTAAGGACAAACACACACACCCATGCCCGAGGGAGGACTCGAACCTCCGCCGGGACCAGCCACACAGGCCATGACTGCAGCACTTCAGAATATCATAGGTGACTGCCTTGATTTTAATAGTTTATTCTAAGTGCAGGAACGTGATGATAATGATATTTGGTTTGGGTGAAGGGGGGGGGGGGGCGCTCAACTACTTGGTCATCATGCCCCATACAAATTCCTAATTTTTACGCAGACCAATTTTTTTTCACAGTCCAGTCTAACCTCTGTCATGAATAATGATGATCATGTAATGATGATGATGTAATGATGAGGACAACAAAAACGCCCTGTCGCCGGGCAGAGAAAATCCCCAACCCGGACGGAAATCGAACCCGGTACCCCGTGATCCAGAGGCAACAACGCTGGCCACTAAACGACGAGCTGCGGACAAGTGCAGGAACGGCAGAGTGGATTGGGAGCTGACGAATTGTAGTTAATTTTTTTGCATTCTTTGAGAAGATCTTTTGCATTCGAAGATCTCGCGGCGGAATGTGACTTGGAAGTGGTAACCGGTGAAGAGGTGTTGATACGCAGCCTATAACTGTCCCCATTGCTGCATTTATCTGAACATCGATTTCTCCCGCATGAGAACTATTAAGCCACACTAGCGCACAACACCCGTCCACAGATTGGCGAGTCCTAAGGAACAACATCGCAGTGTTGTAGCTTTTGCACTCCATGAGGTAACACTCAGCTCCTGTGTGATGTTATTGCGCTGTCTGAGCTTTGCTGCGGTGTATTATGTGTGTTTCATGTACGACAAGTTTCTGTCAAGAGTTACTCCCGTTTTGGGGACGTTATGATAGAGGAGAACCTAGCCATTAAAGGTGACATTTGGCTTTCCATTAGCCATTTTGTTAAGATGAAAACAGGTCTTACTGGATTTGCTGTTAATCTCCACTTTCCGAAGCATTCATGCATTCCATTTAGTTAGATTTGGAGGGAATAACTGTTCATTGGCTTCAAGGCTTCTCTGTTGGGTGGCTATATCCAGATCATATGTATGTAAGTTGAACAGACCTTGTATCAAAACAGTGTTGGGGAAGACCATTATGAAGTTTCTTCGTCTTCTTAATCGATTGCTGAGGATCACTTGGCAGTATCTCTGCGATAACATGTTGTTTATGAGCTTAATTGTGGTTTGGCAGCGTATGACACTAACGAGTTTGTACAGTAGTCTGTTGTCCTGCAGCTTGCTCGCTAGACGACCTCTAGCTAAACAAGCCTGAAGCTTTTGACTTATCCCAGTACTGGGCCGAAAAATTGACAGCTCCGGACGTGAAAACGTAACTCCTGTAACGTAGTGGATGTTACTGAGATCAGATGCAGAGCTTAGATGTGCACTCTTGACTGACGATCGTACGTAACTTACCACACTTCGATGGCTCGTTGCTGCTAGTAAGTCAAAGCCTGGAATTTTTCCTCTCTGACTCATTAGCTCTCCATTTTCAGTATGTGTTTCCTGAACAGCAAGAACACCGATGTTACATTTTGGTAAAATCTTCTGTAAGACTTGGCAGTTTGATTTCCTTATGCCTTCAATATGGATTAGATAGATCTCGACAACAGGTCCAAAGTTTATAGCTGGGGAGTTCTGAGAAGAACTCCGAGAGTTCGTGCCTTGTGACAAATTCATTTAGCCAGAAGAATTATGTGTCAGCCTCTGCTTCTTGGCTTTAGATATTTCGCGTGACGTGACTGTTCTTTAGCACTACCCAGAGGACACGTGTGACTTACTGAGTGTCACGGATGCTAACAATCACTGTCCCCCCACAATCGAGTCAGAAAGAAAAAGATGAATGCAGTTCTTCTCCCCAGCATTGGTATTTCACGTCATGCATGACAACGATCGTCTCCCCTTCAGAACCTTATACAACAGATATCAATTAAAAAACTGACTCAAATCCAGTGAAAATAAGTCGAAATCGGAGAAGACTATTCAGCACTTTTTGTTTTTCTTTTTTGAGTGATAGCTAAAGACATGCTCATAATGTTGGATTAACCAACAGTGCCATAATCATAAAGGGAGGACTAAATATGGCGTGCACTGAGGTGTACAACCGAATTGTTGATTTCATTTTATGCACAGTATTTCGAAGATTCACCAGTCGTCTTCTTGAGGTGCTGTGATTAGTATTATTACGCGCAACACATCTCGCGACGCTGGATAGTTCGAAGTATTATGCATAAAGCGTACTCAATAGCTCGGTTGTAAGGCCAGACTGAAATTCAATCACAGCAGCTACCGACAACACCTCTATAGACTGCACATCATGCCACCACCGTATTGTGACCGTGGGGAGATTTAGGGCGTCAGTCACATCTAACTTTGGGCGCCGCTCATACAGAAGAGAATCAGATTGACTATTTACGGAGCTGGCCCGCATGAATCAACAACTTCCTCCGATGTTAACAGTTGGGATGAAATTGTGACTGTTACGTTTGGATAAGTGTGTGTGTGTGTGTGTGTGTGTTTTTAAATTTATTAGAAGTATATTTTTTACCCTAAGAGGCCAACATATTTACTTGCTTTATTCAAGAAGGCAGTGAAATTTGTTTTGAATTTCTCAGGATATGTAATAACGACATTTTGATGCCTTCGAAGGACAGGCTAGCATCGTAAGTTTGTAGTGACTATATTACCGCACCCCAAGGCCAACAAATAAAGTAATAAAAATAAAAATGTCAGCCTTACGACTGAATGCACACAAGTAATCAATTGCACCAAGAAAAATTTCGAGTAACCAGGGACGACTAGTAGTTCATTTCACATTCGGGAGAAAACACACACAGAGAGAGAGAGAGAGAGAGAGAGAGAGAGAGAGAGACTAGCGTGGACTGCCACTTCATCACATTTCCGCGCCGTCCCCCATACTTAGCGTAAAATAAAACGCAACCCCCGCACCGCAGACTTGGGCTTGCGCGAGCGACACGTGTAGCTGAAACCAGAGGGGAAGCCATCCGCCCCTGAGGACCTGCTAAAGGGAAAGCGAGCCGGGAGGCAAGGCGCTAGTCTTGTGTTTTCCCGACTCTGCGCGTGTTAATTAATTCCTCATTCCACCCTGCCCGCACCGCACCGCAACCGTGGCAGAGGGTGGGGCAGAGGGGATAGGGAGGTGGGGTTGTGCTGAGGGTGAGATTGGCATCTCCTTGGTTCTGCTGCCCTCTCCATACCGCTCTCTCCCTCCGCCTTTAGACACGCCTGTTGCTCCGCGCCCTCTCTGTCGGCAAAAACTGCCCTCCTGCGGGAATGCGTTAAAGACAGTGGAGGGTCTGCTGCCGTAGGTGTGCACTCAGAAAAAAAAAAAAAAAAAATAAGAGTAGCGGGTTCATGTTTTCCAGGACAGACAACTATACACGAGATGTGTTCGAAATATAAGTTTTTGTTTTTTAGAAAGAATTTAATTTATGTGCATCAGAGATTCTTTTCTGCCTCGTAGATCACGTGCCATTTTTTTCTGTCTGGGGTAGCCCTTCGCCTTTTATATATTTAAGTTTTACAAATTCATCAACCACAAATGTGTTTTTATCGCTGATACGGTGCTACACACTTTGATAGGTTTAACTGTAAAAGAGTAGAGAGAAAAACTTAAATGTTAAGCTTTATACATTTCGTAATTTAAATGACAAAAAATCGAAGTTAGTAAAATTATATGTAAATGTTTTTAATGGTAAGGATGAGCCTGAATCTTTATTAGCAGATTTTCAATATTTGGCTTCAGTTTAATTAGGTTTAGCCTTAAATGGCCTCGTCGGTTACTTTCAGTTTATTATTATTATTATTTAGAATGGAAATAATGCCTCTCTTTCTATGAGATATAAAGATGGAAAGAACTGTCAAATAGTTTCTCGCGATAGTCCGTAATACAGGGAAGGTAACAGGTTTATCTGTCTGAAGCCAGAATTGCTGACATTCCTTTCTAACTGTACCTTAAGTTCTTCGTTAGTGCTCATTCCTATCAGTTCTTCTCTAATATGATATCCGTTTCTTCAGTGTCAGTGTATGAATTGATAATCCATTGTGGTATTTCCATAACAAAAACATACTCAGACCTAGTTTCAAGGTCTGTGTTAACATTATTAAATTTAGTAAACAGATCTGTTAAATTGGGAATTTCCGGTTTTAAAATTTTTAATTTTTTATTTGTAACTACGGAAACAGTAAAACAGTCTCAAAAAGTGAGAAAAATCCTGTCAAACGTAAGTCTTCTACAAGTCTGTGTGAAGGAGTGATCGATCAAAGTTCTCGTCATTTTCTTCACACAACTGCGGATATAATCTAGCATTCAATGCGTAGCAGCGAACTTTGTTTACATTTTTAATGACCAATTTAAGACACTGATGGAATCAACCACTCAGGTTTTTAGTAACTAAAAATTGTCGATGGATGAGTCAGTGTATTGCAGACACCTCGAATACCTTTTGCTTTAAGTGGCGTATATATCCATGATAATGTCCAAACATGGCAGGCGATCCATGTGCTGCCGGTGGTAGTGTATTTGATAAAGGGATCGCTTTTTCCATCAAATAATTTTTCAAAAAATTAAATACTGGTTCACCTTTAGTGTCTGTTGTTACAGTTCTTGGGAAGAGAAGTTCTTCATGGCTTTCTTGGGCCACAACTAAATAAACATATGCCTGTAATAGTGCTTCATTACCACGTAAAACTGGCTCGTCCAGTTGTAGGGAGAAATGGTTCAGTTGGAGATGATTACACAAAATGCTTTCAATATCATAACTCATTTCATCAACACGTCTTTGAGCTGTGTCGTTGCCCAACGAAATTCTTTTGAGTATATCATAAGTAGATTTTGAAGAACATTTTTTAAAACCACTTCATTGGCTTACAAATCAGCTGTTCCCTGTTTTCCACATTTTCCTGTAAGTAGCGAGGTATTGTAAGCCCCCGCAAACCATGATCATCTCTTCATAATGGCGTCGCGAACATACTGTCCACCGTGGATGTCTCATTGCGCATTTCTTTCAGTTGCCTTTTATACTGTACTGTAGTAGTTCTTTCTGTGTATGATACAAGTTTCATTGAGCTGTGTTCCTTGTCAGATAATTCGAAAGTTGCTTTCGTCGTTAAGTTTTGCACACTAGTGTATTATATACCCTTGTGCCGCTGTTTTATCAATCCCTGAAACCTGAAAATCTTCTGGATCACTTTCTTTCGGATAGCTTTTTGCAATCGCAGCATTGAGTTTTTAATCTCATCTGTGCTGCTCAGATCATGACAGGTCGGAAGTGTACGAGGGTAATGGACTGTCGCCGCTCTCCGACTCCCGCCTTGCAGGCGTTCTTCTCGTTGCCCAGTGTAGTCTTTCCTAGCCTCATATTTATGTCACCCTCAGAGGAAGATAGTAGGAAGAATTTGAAGTTAGAAGCTTCAGACAAAAATGTCGATAGTATTCAGCGAGTCTGGGGTTACTCTGGAAAGAGGAATGACAAAGAAATTAGAAAGAGATAGTAAACAACGTGTGGAAAAAAAGTAATACAAGAATATGAAAATTATTTACAGTTACATTCAAATTACCAAAAACTACTTCCCAACATGTATACAGTTATCAACTCTCTTGGCAACTTAAATGTAGCTCTTATGAAAATGTCTTGATATGCTTTTGTGGTTGTGGCCCAGTTCTTAATGAGAGCGGCTCACTTGTCTCTTGTGCTTACTGCTTTTCTGTCCGCCACGATATCTGAGTGGTCAGCGCGACGGACTTTCATACCAAGGGGCCCGGGTGCGATTCCCGGCTAGGTCGGAGATTTTCTCAGCACAGAGATTGCGTGTTGCTTTGTCCTAATCATCATCATCATCATCATCATCTCATACCCATCGACACGCAAGTCCCCGAAGTGGCGACAGGCCTACCCGACTGGAGTCCCTAGCCACGCGACTTTTATTTTTTTATTTTTTTACTGTTTCTCTTTAGACATCCATTGTCATCAGTCCTGTAATGGTACGGGTCAAATAACAATTGAGCCTCACGTAATTGTAGACCTAATCTGTTAACTTCCTGCTAACTGGACTGTTACTGCCAAGATCAATAAAATTACTTTCCCATACCTCACTTATAACGATCGCACTGTAAATACTTTAACATCTCCCCTGCGTGTTGTGATGGGAACAACCGAATGAAAATAATTCATTCGGTTCTTGGAAAACAATGGACACGTTCAGTTGTAGTTTTATTTATCGGTTGATTTATTGATTCATTATTTTGAGTGAAACCAGTCTGCGAGAGCAACCAAACGAAAACAATCGAGTCACTTGGTTACAGTTTTATGAATCGGTTGGATATTATTCGTTCATTTCTTTCGAGTGATACCAGTCCGTGAGAGTAACCAAATTAAAACAGTCCAGTACGTCGTTTTTATGTCGACTGAACCGTATACCCATACTTTCAACTGAAATCACTCTTTAGTGTTGTCGTTGACTGGGCTACCCATTCATTCTTCTGAGTGAAACCAGTCTGTAGTAGTTTGATTAGTTAAGCTAAAGCAGTGATATACTCGTACAACCGACGTATACGTACCTCTCTCCCCTCTCCCTCGGAGAGTACCCCCTATCCCCAGGGATATGTGAAGACATCTCATGTGAACTACTTACGGTCGGGGTTTATAGTCATGTCGAATTTTTTAAAGGCTGTCGGCTGTACAATCATGTATTTCGCCTTTGCGATTTCGGCCATCATCAAGTGGCACTGCAAAAGTTAAAAAACAACGAATCATAGCGTGTATACACAGAGCTGCAGGAACAAGTCATGCACATTACAAAATGGTGAAGATAACGAATGCAATATATGTTCAAACAAAGTGCTGTGTGAGATTGTTGTTGCCATGTTCTGTACGAGTGCCCAAGCCAGTGTACGTTCCCTTTTTTTACGCTACTCTGCTGTAAATACATTTTCCTACCCTGTTCCCTTGTTTCTTATGAATATAGCATCACATAGAAGACTGTGGTGCCGGCCGCGGTGGCCAAGCGGTTCTAGGCGCTTCAGTCCGGAACCGCGCGACTGCTACGGTCGCAGGTTCGAATCCTGCCTCGAGCATGGATGTGTGTGATGTCCTTAGGTTAGTTAGGTTTAAGTAGTTCTAAGTTCTAGGGGACTGATGACCATAGATGTTAAGTCCCATAGTGCTCAGAGCCATTTGAATCCATTTGAAGACTGTGGTCAACAGACGTAAAATTATGTTATGATGTGAAGCTTAAAGTTGTTATAGCTGCAGTGTACTATCTCTGATGAGTGTACAGACGGAATGACTTGTGAATGTATTTTTGCTCCAACGGCCGCAGTTCACATCTAAACAGTGCGTTAGAACATTGATTTGTAACGATTTATGTCAAGGATGATAACATCGGTAACAGTTCATGTAATTTACTTCATTTGATGATGTACAGACCTTCGTGCTCGTTTCATGTTACTATATTTCTACGATGACGTCGTGTATCCATGTCGGAGGATTTCAGAAGTCTGACATGTGCTGATGCAGAATGTAAGTGGTGTGTTACTTTCACCATTTTACTACTATGTACATGACATATTTGTGCAGTTCGGTATACACAGTCTGAGCTTCATTTTTTGTATTCTTTTACCTTTTACAGTACCACTTGGTAATGGCCAAAGGCTGAAACTGCAATTGTGGAAAAGATTTTTATAGCCAACGGCGAATAAAACGTCCTTAAAAAAACACTTAAGGTGATATAATGAAGTTAAAATAAACGTTATACGTATTCATTTAAGTATGTACTGAATTGACTAATTATTCTTTTCATCATTTAAAACTGATTAATACATTGCTGTGGATTAAGCGATGCTAGATGCAAGTGACACGAAACTAATTAAGATGATATATCGTTGTGGCTACAAAATTGATTATAAAAGTTCCCTTATGGGCAGTTGCAAATGAAAGGAATGTTACCACATTTTTGTGACTGTTGCCCTGTCGTCTTACTGAAAAAGAGTGATGATATCTATTAGTTAAAAACCGTTTGAATGCAGCCCTTAAAGGGGACGTTCGTGAAATTGACCGAAAATGTCCATTTTCATTTTATTTTTTGATTATTAGCAGAACTCCTGGACAATAAGTTTCCAAAGTTTCAATGATGAAATCACATTCGAAGTGGCTGAAAAATAAGTAACTGTGTGACGTGATCTTCCTGCCATGCCCACTTTCTGAAGCAGCGCTTCAATACTAGCTCGGTGAACGACTATTCCGCGGATTACTTTCAAGCAAACTTGCACCGGGATACATCTAGAAGGCTGTGATCTATACATTTTGGTTTTATAGATCATCTGTGACTGTTTCGTATCTTAGAGGCAGTAACAAACCAGCAGCTTTGTTTATGATGAAGCATATCTTGGTTTTGCCACATTTTCATTTGCTACAATTGTTAGAATTGCAACTTAGGATGCAGTTCTTGTATTGAATAACGAAAACGTGGGGTGCATGACGGTATCAGAGAGAATGGAGGCTTCGACGTAGGGAATTTTAGTCAAGACATCTTGAGAGAAATAGATTGACATTGTCTCGCTGCAGCCGAAATATCAGTTGAAGACCTGTTAAAGGAAGGAAGGCAGAAAACAAGAAATCGGAAGTGAAGGATTGAAGGGAAAGAGGACCCTGAGTACAAATATGGAGCCTTCTGAAGAGGCGATTCAGAAAAAACGTCAGGTTGAACTTAAAATTGCATTTCCTGAAAAATTGTGTTTTTTAAAGTTTGTATACTTTGTTCTCAGAATCCTTGAAGGGTAGAATTACGAAATTTTGTATACTTATTTCTATAAACCCAATAAATGTTCTCTCAAGATAAATTTTGAAATTCTGAATGTAAGCTGAGATGTAGGGTAAAGTGTTTGGAATTTTGCATGAATTTTATATTCTATTTACAGAATATTCGATATCTTCAGAAAACCATATGAGAGATTTCATTGCCGTATCTTCAAAATTGTGGATTTGATGCATATTTTAAATAGTGTATGTTTTACATGAACGTCCCCCCTTAAACACCTAGCCAGCTTTTTATATTTATGGAAAGTTAATATATTGTCCAGAAAATAACGTTACGGGCTACATACACGTTCAAATCATGTTCGTCCACATTTCTGTTTCCTTTTTTCACCTGATTCACCTGGCTCTGAGCACTATGGCACTTAACATCTGAGGTCGTCAGTCCCCTAGACTTAGAACTACTTAAACCCAAATGAAAGGACATCACACACATCCATGCCCCAGGCAGGATTCGAACCTGCGACCGCGGCAGCAGCGCGGCGGTTCCGGACTGAAGCGCTTAGAACCGCTCGGCCACAGCGGCTGGCTACGTTTTACAGCCTGTGGAAAGTAGCAGGTAATTCACGGGTATTAAATAGTACTTACTATTCACGTTCATATTTTCAGTTTCACAGTTAACTTAGTTAACAACAGTGCGACGCCCCACGTTCGCCCACGCCTGTGGACCGCTGGGAGCGACTTGTTACCGCGCGAGGTGGCGCAGTGGTTAGCACACTGGACTCGCATTCGGGAGGACGACGGTTCAATCCCGTCTCCGGCCATCCTGATTTAGGTTTTCCGTGATTTCCCTAAATCGTTTCAGGCAAATGCCGGGATGGTTCCTTTGAAAGGGCACGGCCGATTTCCTTCCCAATCCTTCCCTAACCCGAGCTTGCGCTCCGTCTCTAATGACCTCGTTGTCGACGGGACGTTAAACACTAACCACCACCACCGCGACTTGTTACGTCACCGGTGCTGCCGCCCAGGGCGACAGCAGCAGCGGAGAGGTGGCGCGTATCGCCCGCTGCCTGCTGCGCTCACCTGCTCTCCTCGCCGTTCTCGCCGCCCAGAAGGCTGTGCGCTCCGCTCTCCGTGGCAGCAACGCAAATTAATGGCGTGTCAGAATCCAGCGGAGGGTTTAAATGTAACTAATTCTCCGGTCATATGAAGCGGCTCTCAGCACATCTGTTGCGTTCACAGCTCTTACAGAAACCAGTAATGACCTGCTGAAAGTCCCGTAAAGTGAAACACGTCAAATGAAGTTTTCCTCCACCTGACTAACATTTTTAGAATTATACTTATTATTCACCTCTCTTTGAAACAAGATAAGTTATTTGTGTCTAAAAATGTCGACAACCCTAGTCACGGTTCACGTGTTACGTAAACGCTGAAAAAGTATGTAAGTAAAATCACTCAAATCCGGATACTGACAATGGGAGGCCACGACGTTCGGATCTCGGATTTACTTCAAACTTTGTACACCTTTAATAGCCCATTCGGGCAACACAATGTGCAAATTGTAAGGCGTACTAAGTTGGCGATTTCGAGAAAATCACAAGAGAAGTTTAACGTGTCATTGACGTAGCGGTACGTTGCGACCCCAATCTTTATTACTGTGCGACATTTATTTCTACAAGCAAGTGAAAAACTTTGTCAAGCGCCTTCAGACGTATTCACGTTTGAATGACAGTAAACGCTAAATAGCTTCTCTTGAAGATTCAATTAAAATACATTCGATCATGAATCGTCCGCCCTCGGTAGCTGAGTGGTCGTACAAAATGTATGTCAGCAGAGGTTGTAAGTCTGACCTTGTAAAACAATTATTCTTTGCGATGTATATAATTTTATCCGCTCAGGGACTGGGTGTTGTGTTGTCCTAATCATCATCATTTCATCCCATCGCCGCGCAAGTCGCCGACGTGGCGTCAAATCGAAAGACTTGCACCCGGCGACCGGTCTACCCGACGGGAGGCACTAGTCTTACGACATTTACATTTATTTAACCTTACATCGCTAATTTTCGGCACCGATATTTACGAAAATGTTGCGTTACGCATGGTTTGCATACTAATTGTTGGAACAAAATGGTTCAAATGACTCTGAGCACTATGGGACTTAACATCGGAATTCATCAGTCCCCTAGAACTTAGAACTACTTAAACCTAACTAACCTAAGGACATCACACACACATCCATGCCCGAGGCAGGATTCGAACCTGCGACCATAAGCCGCACTGCGGTTCTGGACTGAAGCGCCTAGAATCGCTAGGCCACAACGGCCGGCTTGTTGGAACAAAGAGAAATTTTTCAAAATGTCAACGAGCTTTGTTTTTCCTTAGGAACTCTGAAGATTCCTTGTGCATACGAGAAAATTGTTTTCATTAGCTGTAGGAGATGCCGTTTTAATTTATGGTTTCCGTGTTCGTAAGAAAAAGATCATCCTGCAACCTGTAATGTCGAAAGCACTTCTGACGATTACTCGTACATTACCTTCACATTTGAGCATATTTTAAATCACTGTATTATTGATTATTATTTACATCTTTATTTATCGATATTTGGGACTTGGGCTTTCCAAGTCTGCCCCTCGTCCTTGAAAATTGTGTCTGCAGATCGACGCGTCCAGATAGAAACTAGTTCTCGGTACCTTACCCGATTGCAGGTATAGGGGATTTAGGGAATCCTGATAGGCATACATTTTCAGGAAAACCTTAGGCGTTTGGTCGTTTAATCGTCGATGGTTGTAACTATAATATTTGTTGTGACAATAAACATTAGCAAACAACCAAGTAACAATGCAAATTCAATAGGCATACATTTTCAGGAAAACCTTAGGCGTTTGGTCGTTTAATCGTCGATGGTTGGTTGGTTGGTTTGGGGAAGGAGACCAGACAGCGAGGTCATCGGTCTCATAGGATTAGGGAAGGATCGGGAAGGAAGTCGGCCGTGCCCTTTGAAAGGAACCATCCCGGCATTTGCCTGGAGCGATTTAGGGAAATCACGGAAAACCTAAATCAGGATGGCCGGACGCGGGATTGAACCGTCGTCCTCCCGAATGCGAGTCCAGTGTCTAACCACTGCGCCACCTCGCTCGGTAACCGTCGATGGTTGTAACTGTAATATTTGTTGTGACAATAAACATTAGCAAACAACCAAGTAACAATGCAAATTCAATAAAAGTTCGTGCAAATACACACGCCTTTTCATTGTATTACCTCTCAAACGTAATATGTTTGAAATAATATTAGCAGTGTTGAAAAAACAAATTAAAGAAAAAAGCATAAGCGGGACTCGATCAAGCGATTACCGTTAACGAAACATGAACGTTAACCACATGATTACCGCCATCTCATGCTCATGCTCGCAGATATTTTAATTCAGCTGATGTACCGTGGAGAAAATATACTGGAAAGAATGCACATATTTGTAACGTATAGCAAATGGATCAATCTGTAAAGTTACATCACTGACACGTAAAACATCTCAGGCGGTTTTCTCGAAATCGCCCGAGTAGTACGCTGTACTATTTGCCCATTACGTTGCCCTAATGTGCTACAAAAAGTGTACAGAGTTGAAAGTAAATCTGTGATCTGAACGACGTGGCCTCCCCTTGTGAATGTAAACATTAATGTTGAAGTGTGAAGAGTCACGGACTTTGTGAAGTGGAATGTTCTGAATGATTACTCTTTGTCAAAGAAATTCTTTAAACACTTTGACACTCAGCAGCTTGACCTTAAAACACTGCTGAACATTTACATCGTGCTCTACCACATCAGTGTTAGTGATCATGACTTTTAATGAATTCAAGTTGACACCTTACTAAGTGCGCTGACACATAGTCATGCGCCAAGTATGAAAAACTACTGAAGCTCACTTCAAGCAATAGCTTTAAACTAGCAACCTTCACAAACATAAAAACATTTTCATAATTAAAAAAGGAATTAACTGATTTATCCAGCTTTACCCTACCGCAGAACGTTCAGTTACTTTTGTTATTAGCGAGCGTATGCCCGATGACAATTTTCATATACATATACTTTCTGCCTTTTGCCTTAACGTATATGTCAGGTTCCCAACGGTTCTAGTATCTTCTCTCTCTGGACGTAACGTTAACGAGGTGTATAAGTGAATAAGACGCAAAGTTCAGTGTGGTGTCACCGCCAGACACCACACTTGCTAGGTGGTAGCTTTAAATCGGCCGCGGTCCATTAGTACATGTCGGACCCGCGTGTCGCCACTGAGTGATCGCAGACCGAGCGCCACCACACGGCAGGTCTCGAGAGACTTACTAGCACTAGCCCCAGTTGTACGGACGACTTAGCTAGGGATGCACACTGACGAAGCCTCGCTCATTTGCAGAGCCGATAGTTAGAATAGCCTTCAGCTAAGTCAATGGCTACGACCTAGCAAGGCGCCATTAGCATTACATAGCAATTGATAGTTATCGTATGAAGCATGTCTCATCAAGAGCGATGTACCACAAGGATGGATTAAAGTTAAGTATTCCAGGAGCTACGTACTTTTCTTTATAGCATTCATTACGTATCCTGTTTCAGACCTATCTACTAGCCTGCGTGAGTTAACGCGTGCCTTTCGGCTACTTCCGAGTGGCGTGGCTGTCTTGTTACGGCACAACATTCGGAGCATCTCATCTCACTATAAGCTGTAACTGTTATTAGACCTAGCACACTAATTCTTTGGTGGAGAGCCTGCACATGTACGGAAGTACGTCCGTAATAAAATTCAGTTATGTTCTCGAACATAAACACTTTAATATTCTCGACGTTAACGTAGCATTTGCTTACGCAAAATAGTCGATCACCAACTCCAGTGTTCAGCATTCGTGGTGGATGCGTTCCAAGTTCCTACACCGTAATCTAGGCCTGTGGCGCTGCTACCAACGGACAAGGCTGCCGTCAGACGTACTGGCCGCCTCGCCTCCTGTTACTTAGTCAATACTTCGCCCTCTGTCTATGTGCGCAGAGGGACGGCTAATCTCGCGTCGGTACGTTCTCTATCGGTGACCACAGTTAATACCATAGCTCTATTTCTTACTGACTGTCCCTTTTAATCTTACATCCG
The DNA here is from genome assembly GCF_023898315.1 of Schistocerca nitens. Lineage (NCBI taxonomy): Eukaryota > Metazoa > Arthropoda > Insecta > Orthoptera > Acrididae > Schistocerca > Schistocerca nitens. Next base: position 361,828,291 of record NC_064621.1, read on the forward strand.
ACTGGCTCTCTCCTCTTACTCTGTCCATAGAGTGTAAGTATCTATGGACTGATTCGGATGCGCAGACGACCGTTCTGTGCGCAACGTCTCCTGCAGCTTAAGTTACGTGATTTTGGGACGGAGGATTTTAGCACATGTAGTGACTAACGTATTTTGAGCGTTATTATTTCGCTGCTACAGATATGTCACCTTCAGAAGTAACGTGACACTTTGCATATGCGTTTCACAGATATCTTAGACATTTGATACCAGGAACAGAAGTTGGCTTAAAGATGTGAAGAGCAATGGTATCGCGCTTTTTCGCGACTGTATCATAGCCCGGATTCCACTTTCTTTGTATTTTTTCGGTAGCGCGATAAGAGGTGACAGCCAATAATATTCTTTCACGTTTTTATTGCATTTGTTCATATTGTCGAATCTGTGTTCTAATTACATTACAATGCCACTATAGACATCGCATTTGGAACTATGAAACTGTTGCATTAAATACAATAAGCGATTTGCACCACCTGCTTGTCCATTGTTTTCAGTTTTTCTTTATTTATTCTTCTGCCTTTTATAGACAAGTAAAAAATCATTATTTTTTCGTCATCTCATCAGAAGAGTAAAATCATCACAAAAAAGTACAAAATACAAACTTTTGGTGTATTAAAAGAAGTGATAGCCAACAACGTTTTGGGGGTTTTCCTGCTGCACTGATTCATATTGTCGAATCTATTCTAATTAATTACGTTATAATGACACTATATAGGAAACTGACTTATGCAGAAATATGTGGATACATAATAGGGTTTCAAAACCTGCGTGAAAAGGAGTAAATTAATCAGACTGTCAAGTACAAATTTTACCTTCATATAAACGTAACACCAGTATGTATACACTGACTGACAGTTTACTCAAACACACTTGCAAATTTATAGCACGTGTTTCGTAAACACACGTCCATAAATAACAGAAATTACTTTTACAATACAAAACTTTGTAATACCGTGTCTCAACGTTTTTCAACATATAAAGTGCCTCATATCAATATGACATTTACGGTTATACATTTGTTGTTCATACCTATGAAAAATAACTGGTTCTCCTTTTGCATACTTATCTTTACGTCCGAAGCAACAAATAATGTTGCACCATAGCTGTTACTAATACTTAAACGTCCAGAAACCTATATAAACCAAGGCGAATAAGTGTAATATTCAAGTTTCGCTTGCCGCAAATTGTAGACAAGCATCGTCGTCACAGAATCACGTGACTAGCCCTGTTGGATGTTGAGAACCTGCGCAGTACGCTATGCTCAATCCATAGAGATACACAGTCCATGACTATCCAGCTATTATGTATACAGGGTGTTACAAAAAGGTACGGCCAAACTTTCAGGAAACATTCCTCACACATAAATAAAGAAAATATGTTATGTGGACATGTGTCCGAAAACGCTTAATTTCCATGTTAGAGCTGATTTTAGTTTCGTCCACCTACGCTCAATGGAGCAAGTTATCATGATTTCATACGGGATACTGTACCTGTGCTGCTAGAACATGTGGCTTTACAAGTACGACACAACATGTGGTTCACGCACGATGGAGCTCCTGCACATTTCAGTCGAAGTGTTCGTGCGCTTGTCAACAACAGATTCGGTGACCGACGGATTGGTAGAGGCGGACCAATTCCATGGCCTCCACGCTCTCCTGACCTCAACCCTCTCGACTTTCATTTATGGGGGCATTTGAAAGCTCTTGTCTACGCAACTCCGGTACCAAATGTAGAGACTCTTCGTGCTCGTATTGTGGACGGCTGTGATACAATACGCCATTCTCCAGGGCTGCATCAGCGCATCAGGGATGCCATGCGACGGAGGGTGGATGCATGTGTCCTCGGTAACGGAGGACATGTTGAACATTTCCTGTAACAAAGTGTTTGAAGTCACGCTGGTACGTTCTGTTGCTGTGTGTTTCCATTCCACGATTAATGTGATTTGAAGAGAAGTAATAAAATGAGCTCTAACATGGAAAGTAAGCGTTTCCGGACACATGTCCACATAACATATTTTCTTTCTTTGTGTGTGAGGAACGTTTCCTGAAAGTTTGGCCGTACCTTTTTGTAACAAATGGCTCTGAGTACTATGGGACTTAACATCTGTGGTCATCAGTCCCCTAGAACTTAGAACTACTTAAACCTAACTAACCTAAGGACATCACACACATCCATGCCCGAGGCAGGATTCGAACCTGCGACCGTAGCAGTCGCGCGGTTCCGGACTGAGCGCCTTAACCGCGAGACCACCGCGGCCGGCTTTTTGTAACACCCTGTATACGCACCGCATAGTTCATGTCTTTGATAACAGCCGAGTGACGGCTAGACTGTAACTTAGCGTAATCGATAACGTGACACGGCTCATATATAACTGGCGTAAATTCAGAGACTTACGTCTGTTGATTGTCTCCCATTAAGTGAAAGCGCTGAAACCCGGTGGATGTGACTGCAGAGACTAGTTTCAACAGTTCAGACGACACTAAATGGATAGATTTAGCCTGGTGCGCCATTATATCACTTTTAACAATAACAAAAAAATGGTTCAAATGGCTCTGAGCACTATGGGACTTAACAGCTATGGTCATCAGTCCCCTAGAACTTAGAACTACTGAAACCTAACTAACCTAAGGGCATTACACAACACCCAGTCATCACGAGGCAGAGAAAATCCCTGACCCCGCCGGGAATCGAACCCGGGACCCCGGGCGTGGGAAGCGAGAACGCTACCGCACGACCACGAGCTGCGGACTAACAATAACACATGAAACAATTCACACACCAGGTAAAGTGAAGCAATATTAAGCGGAACAATACGGTGCAACTTAACAACATACAAGTACGCTAAAATAAGAAACGCATTCATTTCAGTATTCATTCATTCTCCAAACTCGCACATTCCATGAATTTGTAGCCCAGTAACTACAATTAATAAGAATCGCAATATCTGCAGCAAACACAACGTTAAGTTCCGATTTTGGTAAGAATTAATATGAAGAAATGTGTTCAAATAAATTTATATAGGGTGAAGTCGAATTTCATCGACAAAATTTCGGAGATTCTTCAAGAACGTTTTCTGACAATTTTAGTCTAAGAGACCAGTTGTCTCCCGTATTTTGTTACGGAGTAATTGCGTTTCGTTGATTTATTACCCTCACTTACCTTTGTTTCCGTACAGAACTGAAAATACCTGCACAGCCGTGCAAATGTCGATGATATGCGCTGTTTCCTTGTTTGATAACAAACTTGTGCCCACTCGTGGTGCTAGCTGTTGACAACAGTTATGAACACTTTACTTTTCGCCCTCAAGCTTGGATCCAGTACTGCCCGGTTTTGCGTCTGGTTTGTTTTTCCGGCAGTGTTAGTCGCACGTTGACAGTGATAGACAGCAGTACTGCAGATAAGTTTATCGATGGAGAGTTGGCCGATGTGTACTTCGTGTTTGTGTTCATTTAATGCAATAGAAGAGCGGCACAACGACGTTATGCAGAGCCGTTCCCGCAGCGAGGACAAATACGTCACAGCACAACTTACATTACCAAACGGCCGACCTCGTTCATGGTTCACTGTTCCAGTCACAGGATGCCTGTGTAACGCCTTTGATTGTCTATATTTCGCTAGATTATTAATCGAATTTAAAAATTTAAAATGCTGTCATAATGCACTATTTCATAGGTATAGTCTTACGCTAAAGTTTTTACACAGTGGGTATTACAGTTAGAAACAGCTTATATGACTCGAGGCAGTGTAGCCCATAGCGCGCCATTTACCTGCAGGGTGTTTCAAAACGACACTGACAAACTGCGAGGCGGTGTAGAAGGTGCCTTCAGGAACAAAATTGGGAGAGGAAGCCGTATCAGGAAACGCCATCCAACGACGCTACAGAGCGTCGAAGTTACAGGCGCCAGCGACTGTATATGTATGTATATACAGGGTGATTCCATGATGATGATACAAACTTTCAAGGATGATGGAGACGGATAAATGTATAAATTTGAGATGAGAGTCCCTGGTTCGGAAACGAACGAGCCGTAAGTTATAAGCAAAAATCCTTCTGACAGTGGAATACACGTACCGGTAATGTTGTTGCTAAGACTGTAGGGTAGGAAACTTTCAGTACGGATCAAAAAATCCGAGTAAACATGAGCTCTAAAATGCAGAGCTGAGGAGCTATGAGCAATTGTTCATCTTCGCTAGGGTGAAACACGTTTCCTCTGTTGAGCAAATACTCATAGCTTTTAAGGTATGCATTTTAGAGCCCATGTTTACTGGACCTTTTTTCTTGCTTGTTCCTCTGAAAGTTGTCTACCCTACAATCTTAGCAACAACAGTACCGGTTCTTGTATTCCACTGGCAGAGGTATCAGAATAATTTTTGCTTATAATGTTCAACTCGTTCGTTTCGGGACCGGGTCCTACCACAGATTGATACATTTATCTTCTCCTCATCCCTGAGAATTAGTATCATCACGGAATCATCTTCAATATACATACATATAGAGGCGACTATAACTCTGACGCTCTTTAGCGTCGCTGGACGACGCTTCCGGACACGGGTTCCTGGTCTCATTTTGTTCCTCAAGACACCTTCTGCATCCCCCCGAAGTTAGTTGGTGTAATTTTGAAACACACTTTACATACATACAGTATTTGGGAAAAAGAACACTTAGCGACCTCCAACAAAATTTACACATAATTTCAAATCTGTATGAAACTTTTTGTCACAGGCACCCCCTACACACTGATATTTCCGTTATTTTTGCTGTTCATGCACTAAAACTGCCACATAAGTGTATGACGATTTAATTGATTACTTTTTTGCTATTAATCCTATTCGCGACACATTTTGCGAACAGTATGCACATATATCACTGAATGAACGTGCAAAATTTTATCACTGTAAGACACACGCATTTCATGAGATTGACGTCAAAAACGTTAGCGTGACGTGAAAACGTAGTTTTCGATTAGAACTCAGCGCAAATTACCCCATCTGTACTCATCCACTGTTTGATAATTAGTGCACTTGGTGATTTTCAACAAACCTTTTCTAAACTTTTTGTCGCCTGTACCCGAACGTAAAATGTTTAACACATTAACTTATCTGTAAAGAAATCAGAAATCTGAAGCTGTTTTGTACATGGGAATTCCATTCCTTAAAGAATCGAGGGTTTATTGACCGCAATACTAATACATCTGTCGGTGAATGAATACGACGAAAGTTTTTTTCACTGTCGTAAAGGTATTCTCACGCAAGTAAAGGTAATTCTTGCAACGAACAGAATAACTCATAGTATATAACTCACGTTTCTCACTTTTTATGGTTTATAATGAAATTATCCAATACACGTAGAAGAAAACACACACACACACACACACACACACACACACACACACACACACACACACACACAAAGCGGGCTTGTATGTGTAATATGTATATAGGGTGACAATTATTGAACGATATGAAAAAAACGTAAATGAGTTACAAACTACGGTGTGCAGACACTTTATTCAACATGTAAACCTCACTACAGATGTTCGGACTTAAGTTATGACATGTTCGATATGCTTGCCTATACCCGCTGAAGTGTCGGAAAATCGGTGCTGTCGAGAAATCCTGAACGGTGTTTCCAGTTCAGCAATGGTTTTGGGGTAATTGCTATATACCTCGTCTTTGATATAGCTCCACAAAAAGGAGCCGCATGTGTTCAGATCCAGAAAATATGGCGGCCAATCAAGGCCCATGCCAATGACCTCTGAGACTCCAGAGCCAGAATGCGGTCCCCAAACTGATCGTCTAGCTTATCAAACACTCTCCTGTTTCGATGGGGTCGAGCTCCGTTTTCCATGATCCACGTCTTGTCGAAATCAGGGTCACTTCGGATATAGGGGATGAAATCACCTTCCAAAACCTTCATGTACCGTTCAATAGTCACCGTGCCATCAAGGAATATCGCATAGATTATTCCGTGACTGGACACTGTACACCACACAGTCACCCGTTTAGGGTGAAGAGACTTCTCGACCGCGAAATGCGGATTGTCAGTCCTCCAAATGTGCTGTGCCGTGGCATTTTCACTTCGAAATGGCCAACAACAACAAGGCGCTTGCCCCTTCGCATACTGATTCTTATCATGCCCCGCAGCCAACCATGCAGTTTGAACGTCCTAACGCAAAACATGCAGAAGTTATGACGATTTTATTTCATATAGTTCAATAACTGTCACCCTGTATATCCCATTTTAATTTGTTTGTGTAGGGTCGAACCAGACTTTTAGTTGAGCATCGAGAGACAAACATGTCCAGTAGGTCACCCTTTGAATAATCCGGTTTCCAGTTCTAGTCAAAATCCATGCCCACATTATATGATGTAAATTAGCGGGGAGGCAGTCGTAACCAGTTGTACACTCTATGTAATTTTAAAGGGAGCTAGGCGTAAGTATGGGGAGGAAAAGGTTATCTAGGCTACAACTTGTACAGAAACCAGACTGAAGTTCCAAGAGTCGAAGGATATGAAAGGGAAGCATTAAGTGAGAAGGGACTGGGGAAGGGTCTCAGCTTATCATCGGTGTTATTATGTACATCCGGCAAGCATAAAATTAAGAAAAAAATTTGGAAACGTAAATAAAGTTGAGGGAGGAGAAAAAAACTGAGGTTTGACATGTTTTGTTCTATCAGAACCGGTAGAGGACATGGAAGAGAAATGGTACTTAATGGATAGTGTGTGTAAAAAGGAATGATCATCAACCAAAGTAAAACAAGAGTAACGGAGTGCAGTCAAATTAAGTCGGGTGACGCTGAAGGAATTAGATTAGGAACTGAGACACCACAACTAGTAGATGAGTTTTGTTAGTCGGGCAGCAAAATAACTCACGATGGCCGAAGTAGATAGGATATACAACGCAAACTGTCAGTAGCAAGAAAAGGATCCATAAAAAAAGAAATTAGATAACACACAAGATAAATTTAAATATCAGAAAAAATTTTCTGAATGCCTTTATCTAGTGTGGCATCTTGTATGTAAGTGACATGTGCACGGTAAGCAGTTGAAGTAGTTTGAAATGTGTTGGTACAGTAGAATTACACTGAGGTGACAAAAGTCATGGGACAGCCGTAGTATCGCGTACACAACTTATAAAAGGCCAGTGTATTGGCGGAACTGTCATTTTCTCTCAAGTGATTCATGTGAAAAAGTTTGAGGCTTGATTATGACCGCACGACGGTAATTAACAGACTTTTAACGCGGAAATGTATTGAAGCTAGACGCTTTGGGCATTTAATTTCGGAAATCGTTATGCAATTCAATATTCCGAGATCCACAGTGACAAGGGTGTATGTACCTAGAATACCGAATTTCAGGCAATGCGTCTCGCTGCGGGAAACGCAGGTGCCGACGGCCTTCACATAACAACCGAGAGCAATGCCATTTGAGTAGTGTTGTCGGTGCTAACAGACGAGCAGCAGTGGGTGAAAAAAACAACCGAATATATAAATGTGGGACGTACGACTAACATGTCCATTAGGACAGTGCGGTGAAATTTGGAGTTAATGGGCTATGGCAGCAGACGACCGACGCGAATGGTGCCTTTGCTACCGGCACGATATCGCTTGCAGCGCCTTTCCTGGGCTTGTGACCACAAGCGTTGGACGCTAGACAACTGGAAAACGGTGGCCTGGTCAGATGAGTCCCGATTTCAGTAGGAAAGATGTGATGGTAGGGTTCGAGTTTGGCACAGATCCCATGAGGTCATCGACTCAAGTTGTCAACAAAGCTCTGTGCAATCTGGTCGTGGCTCCATAATGGTGTAGGTTGTGTTTACATCGAATGAACTGGGTCCTCAGGATATGTTCGGCTACTTGGAGACCATTTACAGCCATTCATGGACTTAATGTTCTGAAACAAAGGAGGAATTCTTAATGGACGGCAATGCGCCTTGTCACCGGGCCACAACTGTTCGCTTCGCGATTGGTTTTAAGAACATCCTGGACAGTTCGAGTGTACGATTTAGCCACCCAGATTGCCCGACCTCATGGTACATAATCGAGAAGTCAGTTCTTGAACAAAATTTTGAACCGGTAACACTTTCGCAATTATGGACGGCTATAGAGGCAGCGTGGCTCAGCATTTCTGCAGGGGACATCCAACGATTTGTTGAGTCCATGCCACGTCGAGATGCTGCACTATACCGGGCATAACGACGTCCAGCACGATATTAGGAGGTATTTCATGACTTTCGTCATCTGAATGTATTTGGATAGATCGGACAACCAACGAAGAGGTACTGAATCGAATTGGGAAAAAAACAAAAATTTATGGCATAACTAGACTAAAAGAAACGGTCCGTTGATGGAAGACATCATGAGGCACAAAGAATCGTCAGTCTGGTAAAGGAGAGAAGTGATGGGTTAAAAAATGCAGAGGGAGACCAAGTCTTGACTGCAGAGTGAGTTACTTTGAATTATTATGGATCCTGTGAGACTGTTTTGTGAGCAAGCAGGCATGATGTGTGAGAGAGATAGAGGAAGCGGCCGCTGCGGAAGACGCGCGTGGCAGTTAGCGGGGGTAATTAAGCGCCGCTATTCTTAGCACCAGCGACAGTCAGGTCGCTGTCGGATCCCGCGACCTGCGTGGGGTGGGAACTCTAACATTACACGGCACGCGCCGCTAGTCTTTACTTATGTTTCAGCTGACTCCTGTTTCTTACTGTACTACGGGGACTGTCCGGAAAGAAAGCTCATGTAACCTGGGGATTAATGGAAGGTACAGAACCGTCGCTACACCGTCCCAAGCAGTAGATCAGTGTATTTAGAAACGCGATAGCGAGAAAGTAAAATCGCTTATCTGCTGCAGCCCGTCAGAATTTGACGGACTGGGTGAGCAGAATCCTTTGATGTCGCTAAAGTGTACGAGGAAATGTCGTCTGTGGATGACTGTGGGAGCATACAGATCACTTGGATAAGACGTGTGGTGAATGGCACCGTGCTCAACATGTGGACTGCTGTAAGTTGATGCAGATAAGTTGAAAATAAAAATATGCAGTGTTCGAACACAGTATTGGTGGTCTGCTGATTGACACAGCCGCGTCGTCCTACAATTTTTACAACAGTCTGCCAACAATGGGGAAACTTTTCGATTCCACGACTGTAGAAATCACGTTATTGAGGCGAAGAACTCGCCGAGACATGCTCGGAGCGCATTTTCATATGGAAAGGAAGTTCCTTGAAAGTTGTTCGACAGAGAGCAGAAAAGGCTAAAACCTGAGGACACAATATCAGGTGAATAATGTTGGTGCTTAATGACTACCCTACCCAACTCCTGTATGGTGTTTTTTGTCGATCTAGCAAAAGGGGGGGAAGGGGGGGGCCGTTATCGTAGAGTAGCATCACTTCACGCAGTCTTCCGGTTCGCTGTTTTTGGACTGCGTCTGCAAGACGTCTCATTGTTGACAGTTAATGTCAGTAGTTACACCTCGGAGAGGCAATTTTTAGTACACCACACCATCAATGTTCCACCAGATACCTAACGTTCTCTTTTGTGCATGCACGGAGGTCTTCGTACGGGGAGTTGTTTGAGCTCAACCATTTCTTTCTTTTCGTTATATTAACGCCAACACACCATTTCTCGTCACCAGTAACGATACAGGATGTGAATGGTCGGTGTTGTTCACGAGCCAATAGATGACGAGCAAGCAGAGAAGCATCTATAGCCACCCAATGATTTTTGTGGTTTTGGCTTAGAGCATTTGCTACCCACACACCTGATTCTTTTAACGTTCCCCATTGCATGCAAATGTTTAACGATATTGGGAAGATAACAGTTCATCATAATTGACAGTTGCCGAGTACAATACGTGGGTCATTGTGGATCAATGCGTTCAAACGATCTTCATCAAACCCCGAAGGTCTTCCTGAACGTGGAGGGACACTAATGTCAAAACGATCCTCCTTAAAACGAGAAAAAGATGTTCTTGCCGTGCTCTGCCCAGTGGCATTATCCCAATACAAGGCGCAATTGTGTGTGGCTGCCTCAGCTGCCGTCACCTCACTATTGAAGTCAAACAGAAGAATATGTCGGAAAAGTTCGTATTTTCCCACTTGCCACTCCATTTTCTAGCGCCCACGGCCCCGCTCAGTATCTCCAAACGACAATATGTAAACTTAAAAAGCAAAGTGAACTACAACTAAAAAATGACAGTCGATAAATAAACCCATAGCGACCGGAATACCAGCATGCAATCAAAAACGCTACGAAATTATGGACCAACCTAATATGTTGGCTTAACATGGCAAAGAGACTTGAAATGGAGCAAGCACATAAGATTGGTTGTAGGGAAGGCAGATGGTGGTCGACTTTGGTTTATGGGAATATTCTGGGAAAGTGTAGGTTGTGTATAAAGCAGACCGCGCACAGGACAGTTGTGCGACCGATTTCTGACTGCCGCTGGGGTGTTTGGGAATCCTACTAGGTCCGGTTACAGAACGACATCGAAGCCATTCAGAGGCCGGTTTCTAAATTTGTTACCGGTAGGTACGCCGACATGCGAGTGTTATGGAAATGCTCGGTGTAGTCAAATTGGATTCCTTGAAGGGAAGAGGACATTCTCTTCGGAAACTGCTATTGACATTGTTTAGAGAACTGGCATTTGCGGCAGACTACAGAAAAATCGTACTGCCACCAACTTACATCTCGACTAAGGGCAGTGAAGACAAAAAAGAAACCGGGTCTATTAAGGAAGCATATAGACAGTCGTTTTTCCCACGCCTCATTTGCGAATGGAACAGAAAAGGAATCGCTGTCAGTGGTGCAAGGTACTCTCCGCCTTGCACCGTTTGGTGACATGCGAAGTAAGTATGTAGAGGCTGTGCCGGATTAGCCACGTAGCAAGAGTTAACAAATGCTATTGCCGCGTGCATAATGGTCCCCGCGCCCGAGCTCTAAAAACCAGAGTACGAATGGTATTCTACCTACCGTCCAAAGAAAAGACAGTGGCGTCCAAATGTACAATGAGTAAGGGCCCGGTAACTGTCTCTAGTATGCCTGTCAATGGCGTCACAACGATCTTTCCAGTTCTGAGTACAATGTAAGCTAGTAAAGGTGGCTGCAACAATAGTATCTCCCGCTAGGTATGGGTGCCCGCTGCTAGGTTTCACCTGATTTCATGCAATCACACATAAGGTACCTCCATGCATTTCCTTCTTCATGACCATTTTTCGGTCTCGCACTACAGGAGCAATGATGACGCCCCTGCAGCGAATTTCCGGTGGGAAATATTTGACCATCCACCATACAGCCCGGAGTTGGCTCCATCTGATGTTCATCTCCGCTCACATGAACCGCTGGCAATGAAGACAACATTTTGACACAGACAGCGAACTGCAGAGAAGTGGCGGAAAGCACAGGCGGCTGCCTTTTATGACGAAGGTATTGGAAAGTTCATACAACGCTAGGACAAACATCTGGGTTGTAGCGGCTACGATGTAGATAATTAGCCGAAAGGCGTAGCAAACTGTTGCAAATAAAACATTTTTGATTTTTGAGACCGATCGGACCTTTCTTGTCGAAAAGCCCTCTTAGTTCATTTATAAAAGTGAGCGCTGGCCACACCATACATTAAATAAGTTGAAAACACCGCGAAACTTAAAGGGCCGTAATGTTGCCCGAACTAGTCGTAATAACAATAAAAAAATAATTAATGATTGCCGTATTTATTTTTGTAAATTTACAATTACAGTCATTCATTCCTTATATTCGTTAGAATCGTGTTTCCCGGATTTAAAAATAGTCTTACACATTTCCTTGTCTTTGAAGATCATTAACAGCAGTGGATAGTGTCCTTTTTCAGCATTAAATCGCATTACAGTGAGTTAAGGTACACCATAGGACTTGAACGTGTAAATGATGTCATCGTAATGAACATAGTGTGATTTGCCCCAGTTAAATCGAGGAAAGTTTTTTGTAATGGGCTGTTTTATTTTATGCTCTAAACTTTTAGGCCTAAAGCAAACCAAAAGCCTCTTTGTAGCACTTGCTACGTTCCCCGCGCTGGCTTAGTCCGGCAATGCATGGAGGTAGATGTAGAACTAGTTTTTCAATTCATAGCTTGCCTTAGTGTAATACTATTTTTAAAGGCAAAAATTGTTCAAATCAGTCGACATTAATCGTGAAATTTTAAGCGTAGATCGATTGTGATAAGCAAAAGTGTTGTCCATCATTGCCGTGGTTAATTGAAGAGTGGATGGACCAATCTTCCTAAGATGACAGTAGTTGTCAGCAATTAACTGGTACAGAAAACTTAAAAAATAAATCCGTGAAGAGAGACGTTTCACTGTACACTACATATCGGAAAACTTGTCTCAATTTCTCGGAGTGATTTGTATGAGATAAACGATTAGGGACCAGCAGTTTTTTAGGTTCCATAACGCATTTCTGACAATCACACACCTCAGCATTTGACTGCTTACCTAAATTCTTTTTATTTTACGACGAGGAAGGAAAAGGTCTACTGTACAGAACCGTTACTGGTGTCGGGATGTGAGTGAAAGCGTTTTCTGCGCTAATGCGGAAAGGGTTGCGAACATGCCATCCAGCCCGACAAACCAAAATATTTTTGGGGTGTGCTCCTCCCACCAGGTCACGACGAAAATCCTCAAATGAATCTCGAAAACCTTGACGGTGAAGCTTTCGCTCCAGAATGCACATTGGAAATAAAAACCGAAAAACGGAATACAAACACAGATTGACTTTTATTCCTGTATTATATATATGATACAGATGTTCGTCAAGTCTACACCTGAGCAACAGAAGTGCCCACCTGACTGATTGTTGCCTCCAGCAGTGAGTAACCGCATGTCAGAAATGATGATGATGATGATGATAACGGGCCCGGGAAAAGAATAGGCCTTGGGTATGTTCTGCCAATCGTAAAAGGCGACGAAAAGAACAAACCACTAATAGGGCTAACCCCCTTTTTAGTGTGATTAGTTGGTTCAGGACAGAACTAAAGAAGCCTCGGACAAGCGCCGTCATGGTCGGGGACGACGCTTGAACCATATGCCCGCCCACAATGGTAACGACACTGCTAGCCAACTGGAAAATGATTTAAATCCAAATAGAGGTGCAGGATATGCTTCCTGCAACCACCCTATAAGGAAAACAAAGACAGAGGATGAGATGGTCAGATGAAGTTAATCGACACCTCATGTTCTGTTATTACCAAGCAACAAACCTAGGAACCAACACAACTGGATACAGATTAGAAGTATACACAACATTTATTACCAGATACCCAGAATTAAAATTTTTAACAGAACAACGACTAGCTGATCAGATCCTTGTAATAATCAAAAATAACAGGAAACCCCAGTCAGAATTAGAAAACATCAAACAACAAGTACAACAAATACTGGAACAAAATAATGTGCAATCAGAAGAAGAAAATACAGTAATGGACTCAAACATCCCAGAGCAAACAAACAAAGAACAACACGCATCAATTAAACAATCAGAGGAAAACGAAATCTTAAGACAGCCACCAGAACAAGCACAAATAGAACACGAAGTGACACACATGTTAGATATAGAAGAAAAATTTCAGCTGACATATATAGAATACAAAGACACAAATACAGACATTAGACCATTCTTGCATAGACCGCCAAATAACCCACAAGTCGAAACAACAATAAAAACTATCAACACAATCATACACAACAAAATAAATGAAAACACAACAATGGAAGAGTTACAACTACTGGTTTATATAGGAGCACTCACTACACTAAATATACACACTAGGCAGAGATCAGAACAAACCAACACACAGAAGAAACCCACAAAACCAGCATGGCAACACAGGCTACAGATCAGAATATAAAAACTGAGAAAAGACATCGGACAGCTAACACAATTTATAAGAAATGAAACGTCAGAAAAAAAACGAAAAAGGTTAGCTAAAATCTCACAACAAGAAGCGATAGAACAATTACATGAAAAGAAGCAGAAATTACAAGCATTGGCCAAACGACTCAGAAGATACAAAAAAGTGAAAATAGAAGGAAACAAAACCAAGCATTCAACACAAACCAAAAGAAATTTTACCAGGCAATAGATAACACACATTAAAATAGACAATCCACCAAACATAACAGACATGGAACACTTCTGGAGCAACATATGGTCAAACCCAGTAAAACATAACAGGCATGCACGGTGGATACAAGCAGAAACACTCATACAAGATGATACCACAAATGCCTGAAGTGATAATTTTGCAACATGAAGTCACCCGAGCAATTAATTCTACGCACAATTGGAAAGCCCCTGGAAATGATAAAATAGCAAATTTCTGGCTAAAGAAGTTCACCTCAACACATTCACATCTAACTAAATTATTTAACAGTTACATTGCAGACCCATACACATTCCCTGATACACTTACACAAGGAATAACTTATCTGAAACCTAAAGATCAAGCAGACACAGCAAACCCAGCAAAATATCGCCCCATAACATGCCTACCAACAATATACAAAATATTAACTTCAGTCATTACACAGAAATTAATGACACATACAACACAGAACAAAATTATAAATGAAGAACAAAAAGGCTGTTGCAAAGGAGCACGAGGATGTAAAGAGCAACTGATAATAGATGCAGAGGTGACATATCAAGCTAAAACTAAACAAAGGTCGCTACACTACGCATACATTGATTACCAAAAAGCTTTTGATAGTGTACCCCACTCATGGTTACTACAAATATTGGAAATATACAAAGTAGATCCTAAATTGATACAGTTCCTAAACATAGTAATGAACAATTGGAAAACCACACTTAATATCCAAACAAATTCAAATAATATCACATCACAGCCAATACAGATTAAGCGTGGAATATACCAAGGAGACTCATTAAGTCCTTTCTGGTTCTGCCTTGCTCTGAACCCACTATCCAACATGCTAAATAATACAAATTATGGATACAATATTACTGGAACATACCCACACAAAATCACACATCTGCTATACATGAATGATCTAAAACTACTGGCAGCAACAAATCAACAACTCCACCAATTACTAAAGATAACAGATGAGAGCACCCGTGGTCTAGGGGTATCGCATTTGATTCATAATCAAAACGTCTTCGGTCCCGGGTTCGATCCCCGCCACTGCCTAAATTTTGATAAATAATCAGCATTGGCGGCCCAAGACTTCCGGCATAAGAGGTCAGCCTCATTCTGCCAACGGCCTTGTCAAAGAGGGCGGAAGAGCGGATAGTGGTTCAGGGCACTCTCTTGTCCTAGGGGTGGGAAATTGCCCCTAAAGGCGGAAGAATCAGCAATGATCAACGACATGAGGATGCAGAAGGCAATGGAAACCACTGCATTAAAGACACGTAACGTGTATCCACAGGACATGTGGCCTGTCATTGAAGAAGTGTCATGATGATCTCTCCATTGGCAAAAGATTCCGGAATAGTCCCCCATTCGGATCTCCGGGAGGGGACTGCCAAGGGGGAGGTTACCATGAGAAAAAGATTGAATAATCAACGAAAGGATAACGTTCTACGAGTCGGGGCGTGGAATGTCAGAAGCTTGAACGTGGTAGGGAAACTAGAAAATCTGAAAAAGGAAATGCAAAGGCTCAATCTAGATATAGTAGAGGTCAGTGAAGTGAAGTGGAAGGAAGACAAGGATTTCTGGTCAGATGAGTATCGGGTAATATCAACAGGTGTAGGATTCGTTATGAATAGGAAGGTAGGGCAGAGGGTGTGTTACTGTGAACAGTTCAGTGACCGGGTTGTTCTAATCATAATCGACAGCAGACCAACACCGACAACGATAGTTCAGGTATACATGCCGACGTCGCAAGCTGAAGATGAACACATAGAGAAAGTGTATGAGGATATTGAAAGGGTAATGCAGTATGTAAAGGGGGACGAAAATCTAATAGTCATGGGCGACTGGAATGCAGTTGTAGGGGAAGGAGTAGAAGAAAAGGTTGCAGGAGAATATGGGCTTGGGACAAGGAATGAAAGAGGAGAAAGACTAATTGAGTTCTGTAACAAGTTTCAGCTAGTAATAGCGAATATCCTGTTCAAGAATCACAAGAGGAGGAGGTATACTTGGAAAAGGCCGGGAGATACGGGAAGATTTCAATTAGATTACATCATGGTCAGACAGAGATTCCGAAATCAGATACTGGATTGTAAGGCGTACCCAGGAGCAGATATAGACTCAGATCACAATATAGTAGTGATGAAGAGTAGGCTGAAGTTCAAGACATTAGTCAGGAAGAATCAATACGCAAAGAAGTGGGATACGGAAGTACTAAGGAGTGACGAGATACGTTTGAAGTTCTCTAACGCTATAGATACAGCAATAAGGAATAGCGCAGTAGGCAGTACAGTTGAAGAGGAATGGACATCTCTAAAAAGGGCCATCACAGAAGTTGGGAAGGAAAACATAGGTACAAAGAAGGTAGCTGCGAAGAAACCATGGGTAACAGAATAAATACTTCAGTTGATTGATGAAAGGAGGAAGTACAAACATGTTCCAGGAAAATCAGGAATACAGAACTACAAGTCGCTGAGGAATGAGATAAATAGGAAGTGCAGGGAAGCTAAGACGAAATGGCTGCAGGAAAAATGTGAAGACATCGAAAAAGATATGATTGTCGGAAGGACAGACTCAGCATACAGGAAAGTCAAAACAACCTTTGGTGACATTAAAAGTAACGGTAGTAACATTAAGAGTGCAACGGGAATTCCACTGTTAAACGCAGAGGAGAGAGCAGATAGGTGGAAAGAATACATTGAAAGCCTCTATGAGGGTGAGGATTTGTCTGATGTGATAGAAGAAGAAACAGGAGTCTGAAACTTCCTGGCAGATTAAAACTGTGTGCCCGACCGAGACTCGAACTCGGGACCTTTGCCTTTCGCGGGCAAGTGCTCTACCAACTGAGCTACCGAAGCACGACTCACGCCCGGTACTCACAGCTTTACTTCTGCCAGTACCTCGTCTCCTACCTTCCAAACTTTACAGAAGCTCTCCTGCGAAACTTGCAGAACTAGCACTCCTGAAAGAAAGGATATTGCGGAGACATGGCTTAGCCACAGCCTGGGGGATGTTTCCAGAATGAGAATATCCTTTCTTTCAGGAGTGCTAGTTCTGCAAGTTTCGCAGGAGAGCTTCTGTCAAGTTTGGAAGGTAGGAGACGAGGTACTGGCAGAAGTAAAGCTGTGAGTACCGGGCGTGAGTCGTGCTTCGGTAGCTCAGTTGGTAGAGCACTTGCCCGCGAAAGGCAAAGGTCCCGAGTTCGAGTCTCGGTCGGGCACACAGTTTTAATCTGCCAGGAAGTTTCATATCAGCGCACACTCCGCTGCAGAGTGAAAATCTCATTCTGGAAACAGGAGTCTATTTAGAAGAGATAGGGGATCCAGTATTAGAATCGGAATTTAAAAGAGCTTTGGAGGACTTACGGTCAAATAAGGCAGAAGGGATAGATAACATTCCATCAGAATTTCTAAAATCATTGGGGGAAGTGGCAACAAAACGACTATTCACGTTGGTGTGTAGAATATATGAGTCTGGCGATATACCATCTGACTTTCGGAAAAGCATCATCCACACAATTCCGAAGACGGCAAGAGCTGACAAGTGCGAGAATTATCGCACAATCAGCTTAACAGCTCATGCATCGAAGCTGCTTACAAGAATAATATACAGAAGAATGGAAAAGAAAATTGAGAATGCGCTAGGTGACGATCAGTTTGGCTTTAGGAAAAGTAAAGGGACGAGAGAGGCAATTCTGATGTTACGGCTAATAATGGAAGCAAGGCTAAAGAAAAATAAAGACACTTTCATAGGATTTGTCGACCTGGAAAAAGCGTTCGAAAATATAAAATGGTGCAAGCTGTTCGAGATTCTGAAAAAAGTAGGGGTAAGCTATAGGGAGAGACGGGTCATATACAATATGTACAACAACCAAGAGGGAATAATAAGACTGGACGATCAAGAACGAAGTGCTCGTATTAAGAAGGGTGTAAGACAAGGCTGTAGCCTTTCGCCCCTACTCTTCAATCTGCACATCTAGGAAGCATTGATGGAAATAAAAGAAAGGTTCAGGAGTGGAATAAAAATACAAGGTGAAAGGATATCAATGATACGATTCGCTGATGACATTGCTATCCTGGGTGAAAGTGAAGAAGAATTAAATGATCTGCTGAACGGAATGAACAGTCTAATGAGTACACAGTATGGTTTGAGAGTAAATCGGAGTAAGACGAAGGTAATGAGAAGTAGTAGAAATGAGAACAGCGAGAAACTTAACATCAGGATTGATGGTCACGAAGTCAATGAAGTTCAGGAATTCTGTTACCTAGGCAGTAAAATAACCAATGACGGACGGAGCAAGGAGGACATCAAAAGCAGACTCGCTATGGCAAAAAAGGCATTTCTGGCCAAGAGAAGTCTACTAATATCAAATACTGGCCTTAATTTGAGGAAGAAATTTCTGAGGATGTACGTCTGGAGTACAGCATTGTATGGTAGTGAAACATGGACTGTGGGTAAACCGGAACAGAAGAGAATCGAAGCATTTGAGATGTGGTGCTATAGACGAATGTTGAAAATTAGGTGGACTGATAAGGTAAGGAATGAGGAGGTTCTACGCAGAATCGGAGAGGGAATATGTGGAAAACACTTATAAGGAGAAGGGACAGGATGATAGGACATCTGCTGAGCCATCTGCTAAGACATGAGGGAATGACTTCCATGGTACCAGAGGGAGCTGTAGAGGGCAAAAACTGTAGAGGGAGACAGAGATTGGAATACGTCAAGCAAATAATTGAGGACGTAGGTTGCAAGTGCTACTCTGAGATGAAGAGGTTAGCACAGGAAAGGAATTCGTGGCGGGCCGCATCAAACCAGTCAGTAGACTGATGACAAAAAAAAAAACCAGAAGTATTCAGCAATGATATAAATATGGCTTTTGGAACAGACAAATGTAAGAAAAATAGCATAGTCAAGGGAAAACACACAAAACAAGAAGATTACATACTGGATAACCACAGCGACTGCATAGAAGCAATGGAAAAAACAGATGCCTATAAATATCTAAGATACAGACAAAACATAGGAATAGATAATACAAATACTAAAGAAGAACTAAAAGAAAAATATAGACAAAGACTAACAAAAATACTGAAAACAGAATTGACAGCGAGAAACAAGACAAAAGCTATAAATACTTATGCTATACCAATATTGACCTACTCATTTGGAGTAGTGAAATGGAGTAACACAGACCTAGAAGCACTCAATACACTTACACGATCACAATGCCACAAATATAGAATACATCACATACATTCAGCAACAGAAAGATTCACATTAAGCAGAAAGGAAGGAGGAAGGGGATTTATCGACATAAAAAACCTACATTATAGACGGGTAGACAATTTAAGAAAATTCTTTATAGAACGAGCAGAAACTAGCAAAATACACAAAGCAATCACTCATATAAATACATCGGCTACACCACTAAAATTTCATAACCACCTCTACAACCCTTTAGATCACATAGCATCAACAGATACGAAGAAAGTAAATTGGAAAAAGAAAACACTACATGGCAAGCACCCGTATCATCTAACACAGCCACACATCGATCAAGACGCATCCAACACATGGCTAAGAAAAGGCAATATATACAGTGAGACGGAAGGATTCATGATTGCAATAAAGGATCAAACAATAAACACCAGATATTACAGCAAGCATATTATTAAAGATCCCAATACCACAACAGATAAATGCAGACTTTGCAAACAACAAATAGAAACAGTAGATCACATCACAAGCGGATGTACAATACTAGCAAATACAGAATACCCCAGAAGACATGACAATGTAGCAAAAATAATACATCAACAGCTTGCCTTACAACATAAACTTTTAAAACAACACGTTCCCACATACAAGTATGCACCACAAAATGTACTGGAGAATGATGAATACAAATTATACTGGAACAGAACCATTATAACAGATAAAACAACACCACATAACAAACCTGACATCATACTCACCAATAAAAAGAAGAAATTAACACAACTAATCGAAATATCCATACCCAATACAACAAATATACAAAAGAAAACAGGAGAAAAAATTGAAAAATACATCCAACTGGCTGAGGAAGTCAAGGACATGTGGCATCAGGATAAAGTTGACATTATACCACTTACACTATCAACTACAGGAGTCATACCACACAATATCCACCAGTACATCAATGCAATACAGCTACATCCAAACTTATATATACAACTACAGAAATCCGTCATTATTGATACATGTTCAATTACCCGAAAGTTCCTAAATGCAATATAACATATACCGTACAGTTAAAAGGAAGTCACGCTTGATCAAGGTCCGCCTCACTTTCCATTTTTGACCAGACATAACGTCTGAGAAAAGAAAGAAATAATAATAATAGTATAAAAATTGAGCCCGTCCTATCTGCGCATGCTGCCAGGTCGCCCTCAGCAATCCCCGAGACGGCTCTTAATAGCAGACGAGTGTCATACTCCGGTTGGCGAGTCCCAGCTAGCAAATAAATACTTTCTCGCGCTGCAGGAACAGACGTAATATTCTCTCAGATATGGGAATAGTCATTGCTTAACGCAGAGGGGGCGACAGGAAGAGCCGCTGCGATGGGCCGGCCAGTCCAGGACACCTGACGAGGCAGAGCGCCCTTGCCATTACGCACTCCTTGCCGCCATAATACTATCGCGTCTCTCGCCCCGAGAGTTCTTTTGTCGCGGGGGTTGAATGCCGGTCGCCCCAGCCCCGGCACAGGCGGCAAACAGCGGCGGCCTCCCCCCGTCACTTCGATTTAATGTTTCACGTCGCTGAATCCTCATTGTTCGTCGCCGCATGAAAGCCTCTCTCGCGTCCCCCTCTCGCTGCTTCCGCTTGCCCCCCACCCTACCCCGCTACTGCAGAAAGCAATATGATTCTCCCGCGATGCGACCCGTGCGTGTTTCACGCCTCGCTCTGCGGCGTACCCCAGGTTTTACTTTTGTTTCCCTGCACGTGCCTTGCCGCTCGTAAGGCCATCGCGCCGTCTGTGCCGACTCCGTGCTGTGCCTGTACAGTGCGGGAACTCGTCCTGACAGGCTCGGATACGGGGCGGGGGGGGGGGGGATATTTTACTAAAATTGTTTTATTTCTAAATTTTCAGCCATCTTTCGTAGAACACAGTCATGTGAGAACTAAGAGTATTGACAACGAGAATTGTAAAAACAAAAAAACAAAAAAAGTTTCATTTAACAGAAGAATACTTTTCAGTTACATTCCTGAGAGTTAGCCCAAGTGGTTTGGTTTACGGTCTTACTAGCTGTAGAAAAAACAGTGCAGCCAGGAAAGGGCGCTGATTCATAGAGCGATCGAACGTGCAGCCGATAGCAAATCTGACACGCTTCTTGACCCCACAAGTGGAACTAGCAAAAATCAGGAAGCTGAGGGAAGGCGAGATGGAGAGAAAAGTAATTTCCTTCCTCAAACAAACAAAAAAAAACTGAAACAGCGAACGTTGGTGGAAACTACGGGAAGTTACAGTATTTCCCCTGTTTACATGTTCGCATAAAATAGTTCAAATGGCTTTGAGCACTATGGGACTTAACTACTGTGGTCATCAGTCCCCTAGAACTTAGAACTACTTAAACCTAACTAACCTAAGGACATCACACACATCCATGCCCGAGGCAGGATTCGAACCTGCGACCGTAGCAGTCCCGCGGTTCCAGACTGAAGCGCCTAGAACCGCACGGCCACCGCGGCCGGCTTTATTCTGTTACACATAATGCAGAATCTTTAGTGTAATTGCTGCATGTTTGCCCGTTGTGGTTATCACAGCTGATTTCACTACGATATCACGACGTCGGGGACGGCACCATAAATCATTAGATGCGAAGGTTGCGTCCGGCACTCCTCAAGGTACATCTACATACACGTCTACATGGATACTCCGCAAATCACACTTAAGTGCCTGGCAGAGGTTTCATCGAACCATCTTCACAATTAATTCTCTATTATTCCAATGTTTAACAGCGCGCGGAAGAAACAAATACATACATCTTTCCGTGCTAGCTCTGATTTCCTTTATTCTATTATGAAGACCGTTTTTCCCTAGGTAGGTCGGCGTCAACAAAATATTCTCCCATTTGCAGGAGAAAGTTGTTGATTGAAATTTCGTGAGAAGATTCAGACGCAACGAAAAAGTCTTTGTTTTAATGATGCCCACCCCCAAATTCTGTATCATGCGAGTGACACTCCCTCCCCTATTTCGCGAACATACAAAACGTGCTTCTCTTCTTTGAACTTTCTCGATGTACTCCGTTGATCCTATCTGGTAAGGATCGCAGACCGCGCGGTAGTACTCCAAAAGAGGGCGGACAAGCATAGTGTAGGCAGTCTCTTTAGCAGGTCTGTTACATTTTTTAAGTGTTCTGCCAATAAAACGCTGTCTTTGGTTAGCCTTTCCTACAACATTTTCTGTGTGTCCCTTCTAACTTAAGTTGTTCGTAATTGTAATTCCTAGGTATTTAGTTGAATTTAAGGCCTTTAGATTAGACTGATTTATCGTGTAACCGAAGTTTAACGGATTTCTTTTAGCAATCATGTTCATGACCTCACACTTCTCATTATTTAGGGTCAATTGCCAATTTTCGCATCACGCAGATAGCTTTTTTTCTATAGTGAGAGGACTGCCATAGTTCAGGAAATTTAGGGTCAATATTAACAGTATTAAATGAGGGGCGATTCCTAACAGGAAAAGGAACGAAAAAATTCATATCGACAGAAATCTACGTCTACTTTCCGCTGACCACCTTATGGTGTGTGGCGGAGGGTACTTTCTGTAAAGCTTGAGCAAAATAACGTTGCACCTTTGTTCTGAGGGGCCGCAGTCTGAGTTGATTCTCGCCCCTCGACTTTCACATTTTGAACGTTCTCGTTGTTATCTCTGTACTGCACAGCATGGCACCCCAGTCTTCGTGTACATACGCGCGGTAAAGTTCTTCGTAATCAGGCGAGT
Organism: Schistocerca nitens; assembly: GCF_023898315.1. Taxonomy (NCBI): domain Eukaryota; kingdom Metazoa; phylum Arthropoda; class Insecta; order Orthoptera; family Acrididae; genus Schistocerca; species Schistocerca nitens. The sequence goes on from NC_064621.1 coordinate 361,851,432, forward strand.
GTGACTATATGCAATACCTTTAAATTTTTGTGGGAGGACAGAAGTGAAAGCAATAATCTCATGAGAAAGAGTGCTTCAGTCGCTCAATAAAAAAAATAAAACATAGTTATACGTACACGGTGGTCATAATTAAGCTTTCGGTACTTTAGAGGACCCCTGTGAAAAACCAGTGAGCATAGGACAGCGAAATATTTTGGAAACATTTCTAAAGACACGCGGAATAGAAATAACGAATAAACCACTGAAAGAAACTCATTGGAGGGTAACATTTGTTAACTGCGTGCCATGTCTGGGTTCCAGGTTGCAAACACTGCGCAATGTGACGACTGTCTGCATCCACGACAGCCTGGAACCGCACTAGAGACACCAATTCACAGTTGTTCGCATACTTTTCGAACGGTGGACTATGAAAAGGTCAGCTCGTGCTCGGCTTGAAGATCGCACATTGCATCCAGCATTCTAAGTCATGACGACAGTAACTTCTTCAATAATTTGTGGCGGAATTGGTCGTTGGCCTTTCCCTGGAGTAGTAACCAGATCGCCAGTTAATTCGAACTTCCGAATCATGTTCTGCAGCCCCGGTGCGGAAAGAGGAAAATAGGACCTCTCCGTATTCCTTTAATGCGTCGATACTCGCGAAGAGCAGTACCACTTGATTTGATAAAACAGCTTTACGAGTAAACCCTGCTCGTCTTGTCCAGACTCATGTCTGGTAGGTTCGAACAACACGTAAGTAAGTGTTAGGGAGAAGCTTCAGGAGCTCAAGTGTGAATCACTGGAGGGAAAGCGACGTTCTTTTCGAGAAACGCTGTTGAGAAAATTTAGAGAACCGGCATTTGGAGCTGACTGCAGAACGAATTTACTGCCATCAATGTACATTTCGCGTAAGGACCACGAAGATAAGATAGCAGAAATCAGGGCTCGTATGGAGGCATAGTGATAGTCGTTTTTCCCTCGCTCTATTGGCGAATGGAACAAGGAAGAAATGATTAGTAGTGGTAAGGGTACCGTCAGCCACGTATCGTACGGTGGCTTACTTAGTGTTTATGTAGATGAAGATATTGACAGTCTGCAATTGTATGTAATGGACACTGACGCTTGTATGTCAAACCTGCTTCGCCGTGCCAGTACCGGCGCCCAACGACAATTCGTGACACTAACAGTACTAACAACGCATATCCTGCAGTGCACAGCCTGAACATCATTCCTAAGAGTTTAGATACCCATAGGTAAATAGCTTTCCGTCTGCACTAGCTCATGTAGCGAAACTTTCATTATAACCTCCCTGTTCTTCCAGGACTCCACTACTTCCGAAATACACGAAACAAACAGAAGAAAATTTTATATTTTTCAAATATTGTGCCGAACAGGTTGTCGGGGGATGATATACAGTTTACAAGTGACTCATATTCTTTGTTTTACATTGCCAGTTTCATAGTAAGAGATTTCCTTGTGGCAGCGCGTTGTCGATCTTGTTTTGCTTCGGTTGATTCTTTGTTTATGCGACTATTTCTTGTTCGGTGCTCTGGTGAGAAACTATTTACCTTGAACGTCTGTGATTGTCGAATTGTTGGTCGTACTGGCGTAACCTGTTAGTATGATCGTTTCTTGTCTTGTTGGCTGTAGCTTGCAAGTTCGAGAGATTTGTTTCCGCGTAGGATTCAGCTCTCGAACTGCAGCTCTCCTACTGTGTGACGCTCGTTCACTACCAAGCATCCACCACTACTGTTGTCCTCTCAGTGCCACGCCGTCCAGAGAAGTATGGGACGAGTTATTTTGTGCACACTCTGCCACTGTCACTTCCCTTCCCTCCCTTTCCTATTCCAGTCACGAAAGTTGCACAGGAAGTACGGTTGTTTATAACACTCCTTTTGTGCTCGAATCTCTGTAATTTTAACTTCATGGCCTTCGTGCTAGAAGGCAAAACTACTTTTGTATTAACGAAAGCCCTCTTAACGTTAACAGTAGATCACACCGTGACGCACAAAGCCTCTCTTGTAACTTGTGCCACTGGTGTTGGATGAGCGTCACCATGACGCTTTAGCACTTACTAAGCGGACATGTGACACAATGCGCTGCTGTTCTTCGGATCTTCTGTATTTTCTCCATCAGTCCTGTCTGATAATGGTCCCAGAGTAACGAGCAATATTCAAGTATTGATCGAAAGAGGGTTGTGTAGAATTACTCCTTTCATGGATGAATCAGTCTCGAGCTAGTTTCATTGCAATAATCTCACCGTCTGTGAAAGCCCCATTATTCAGATGACACAGTAATTGTAACGTATAGCATTAAAAGATAACTTGTGTGTATTCCTACCATTTTTATCATTTTGATTTTTGGTTCCAGTTTAGTGACGAAGGAGAGACTTTAGGGATGCAGTTCTGCGATTTGTTGTGATGTCGGTGCATTGATCTGATTGAATTACGCTCTGAGCCTGATGCCGATTTTGAGTGTAGAGCCGGCCGATGTGGCCGAGCGGTTCTAGGCGCTTCAGTCTGGAACCGCGCGACCGCTACGGTCGCAGGTTCGAATCCTGCCTCGGGCATGGATGTGTGTGATGTTCTTAGGTTAGTTAGGTTTAAGTAGTTCTAAGTTCTAGGGGACTGATGACCTCAAATGTTAAGTCCCATAGTGCTCAGAGCCATTTGAACCATTTTTTGAGTGTAGACATGACCCTGATTCACACTTCGTTCACCAGTAGAACAAACTTTTCATAATAACTGTAATTAAAGGAGGGAATGCAATGTACTCCAATTCACAATTAGTATTAGTTTTCTTTCAGTGTCTTTGGGTAAACAGAATTCATTTATTTTAAAGCAGTTACATGAGACACAGTTTCGACTGTGCATTGGCATGCATATTGTAAGTGCATACGATATGCATTGTGTACACACATATTCTGCATGTTTGCCATATGCTGCATGATGCTTGTGGTTTATAAAGATGACTAGAGGCTTCTGACCTGTTTCAGCGTACCCTGTATTGTTGCCAGACTTCCCTGACCACCTTGCTCTATGATGTCATACAGTATTGCCATATTTCCTCCCTCGCCCCTCCGATGTGACAATCAATAGTGACAATTGTGCCAAGTTAAAATGCCAGAAAATTTAAGAAATCCAACACTCCGAATTTGTACTAATTTCACAGAGGTGGGAAATACAAAGTAAAGGGCTTTTTCCACTCCTCAGATGTTACAATCCAAGTATCTCAGTTGTGTTAAGTTAAAACAGCGGGAAATTAAAAATGCAAGAGCGCAATCAAAATGGTGGAAGATTCTGACCCTGGGTTAAAATTCATCACAAAAATTCCAAAACACTTAATGTGTTGAAGCAATTACCACAGAGTCCACAGACGTCCCAGCAAGTGGTTGTATGTGCGTGCATAAGACTCAAGGGTTTGATTACTTCTCAAAGTCACAATTTCAAAAACACACCAAAGATATATCCAACCCAAAGTTTGAGCCTGAGACACAGCGATATGAACCGACAAGTTGAATTGCAACCATCGAAATCATCACAAACCCAGGTGAAAGTAAGATGGCATTTGACGAGAGTAGTGGTCGATGGCTTAGTTCTGCATTGAGTTTCGAGAAGAAAACTATGCCGACAGTGTGATGCCCAGTTGCAGCACGACACAGGCACGAGCTACGACTCCCCACAGCAGTGCCCGGCTTCTTGCACAGGCGACCGACAGCGGAAGGCTACTGCCGTCAGGCCGCCAAGTTAACGTAACTTGTTCCATGGATCATTCTGCACGATAGATCTTAATTATGTGGAACGAGTCATTATACATTCACAGCGCAGATTAACTTGTCCGTATGGATACATTCTGAACATCACATTTTTTAACAAAAAGAAAAAAAAAGGTATACAGATGTGAGTTAGTAATTCGTACATACCACATTGTACACAGTACAATAGTAGAAATTCTTCTACGGAATAGAAGGAGCTGTCACGGAGAGACTTTCTCAGTTTCTTATCAAATTTTACGTTGCTGTATGTCAGACATGTTGTATCACTGGATAAATGATCATGTAATCTCGCTGAAATCTTCCAGTATCTTCCGGGCTTTTCCAAGTATACCGCCTCCTCTTTTGATTCTTGAACAGAGTATTCACTATTACTAACTGAAATTTATTGCAGAACTCAGTTAATCTTTCTCCTCTCTTATTCCTAGTACCAAGCCCATATTCTCCCGCAACGTCTTCTTCTACTCCTTCTCGTACAGCCGCGTTCCAGTCCCCCATGACTATTAGATTTTCTTTTACGTACTGCATTATCCGTTCAATATCCTCGTATACTTCCTGTATCTTTTTATCTTCGGCTTGCTATGTCGCCAGGTATACCTGAACTATCGTTGTCGGTGTTGGTGTGCTGTCGATTCTGATGACAACCATCCTATCACTGAATTGTTCATAGTAACTGCCTTCCAATTCATAACGCTTGCTACTCCCGTTATACCATTTTCTGCCGCGTTTGATATTACCCTATAATTGTCGCACCAGAAATCCTTGTCTTCTTGCCATTTCACTTCACTGAGCCCCACTATATCTAGATTGAGCCGTAGCCTTTCCGTTTTCAAATTTTCTAGCTTCCCTACCACGTTCAAACTTCTGTCATTCCACGCCGTGATTCGTAGAGCGTTGTCCTTTCGTTAGTTATTCCATCTTTTTCTCATGGTTGCCTCCTCTTTGGCAGTCCCCTCCCGAAGATCCAAATTGGGGACTAGCCCGAAATCTTTTGCCAATGGATAGACCATCATGACTCTTTTTCAGTTACAGGCCACATGCCCTGTGGATACACATTATGCGTCTTCTGATCCGTTGCTGATTCTGCCGCATTTAGGGACAGTTTCCCACCCCAAGGACAAGAGAGTGCCCTGAACCTCTGTTGCTCCTCCGCCCTCTTTGAAAAGGCCGTTGGCAGAATGAGGATGACTTCTTCGGGCGGAAGTCTTCGGCAGCCATTGCTGATGATTTTTATTCAAAATTTAAGCGACAACAGAGTTTGCAACCCGCGACCCAGGACGTTTTGATTACTAATCACTCCACCCCTAGACCACGGGTGCTATGTTGAATACGTATTCGAAAGAGAGAACATGAAATAACAACACAGCAAACAGAGTCAGTAAGTCACAGTCAGGTGCAGGCAGAGCACTCGTGGGGGCATCTCTTATTTATGAAAAAGTGAAGGCAGTGCTCCTCGAGGCCCCTCTAGAGTTAAACGAGGCGGCAGAATCGCGCGCTACTTACAACTTTCACTTGACCGCGGGCCGGATTGAATCGTTTCGTCTGCCGGATGCGGCACGCGAGCCGTATTTTGTAGAACACTGTTATAGGTGGACCGCGTTGGCATCACTTCAGAAAGCTTGCCAAAACCGTGTTTTTGAGATACCACCGGAGTGGAAAAAAATTTTCTACAATTCCCTCGAACTCTTGCAAAAATGTATAAATTTTAAAGGCGAATTTTTTGAAAATCATTTGAACTATCTATACCAAAAATAATGTTTTTGTGAAAACTGAAAATGTGGTATCGTAGCTTCTGGATGGCTGTTGTCGCAGAAACAACCGGTTCTCGGTTATACCATTCTTATTACGCAATTTTAACTGGACTTCTAAAAGCTCTCAAAATAACCAGTTTCTGAAATAACCGAGTTTCGGTTTCTTATTCTGTTTATTTCCTGTAGTAAACGTAGAAGGCGAACGGAGATTGAAAAAATTCGACTGTCAGTTTCAGGATACACAGAATCAAAAAATTACATTGAATAGGCAAACAAATGAAAACTTAGTCAGTCCATCGTTCGCTGCTTTTCTCGAGAAGTGATAAGTAACTGAATATTACAAGAAATCACCAGTGTTCTCCTATTGGTTGTAATTTTTTTTAAACCCAGTTCAAAAGTCATGTTGTAAACGGAGATCATGCATACTATCGTACCGCTATTTGGGCGTTACAAATAGTCAGTGCTGAAGCGTCGAATCGAGGTTGAAGAACTCTGTTTTCCGTGATAATTTGTCCCTTTTCAAGAATTACAAGCGGATAGTCACATTATGTAAACACCGGTAGCAGATCAGCTAGTTTTTATTTTTATTGTATACTCGGAATAAATTACTGTTAACTTTTTAATTCGTTACTGTTAACATAATTTCCATCCTCCTTTGCAATCTCATAGAAAAAACGGACAAACCTTTAATCTCTTAAAGAAAGTGAGGCATTCTACTTCATTGCTACGTCACTTCGTAAAAGAATTTCCAGATTAGAGCTGGTGCCATTCTGCAATACAACGTATGTCCGGCGACGACAGCGCGAAACTAACGCATAGACGTGGTGGGGGGAGTCATGCACGTTGAATGTACACGCATACCTTAAGCTGCAACACACGGTAACAGGAACATTATGGTCTTAGTAATGCTGTACCAATTCTTACGCCATCTATTTGTTGCTCGTTTATGTCGGCATTGTTATTAAAGTAACACTGCTCGCATTTACCATTTTCTATAATAAAGCAATATTTGAAACCAGCGCAAATTTTACGATAAAAATTATTCCTTTTTTTAAAAAAATACTTATTTAAAAACGCAAAATGTTAGCACTGGTGCTGCAGTAATTGATATTTCAGTGTTTTTACCCGGCCATTAGTAAAAATAATAAACACCTGTTATGACTGAGACCAAACAAAAGCCGATAAAAATTCCGGTTATTGATAGCTAGAATATCGGTAAGGGTTTTAACCGGTCTTTTTTTTCCCATTCCTAGTGTAGCCACGCAATGAGAAATGCCGGTGCCTGTCGCAGGAGTCGGAGGCACTTTACTGTGCCGGCGCCACGCCTGCGGTCAGCCACACCGCAGCCTTTGTCCCGCTTCACTTGCTGCCAGGGCTGTACAACGTTTTAGCGCTCGCCACGCGAAGCCGAGCCCTGGTTTGCGAGTCTCATTTGTATGGAGAGCGGTTACCGCATTGACTTCTTTCACTGTCTTCATCAAAGACCCCACGTCGTTACCCGAACACTGTACCTACAATAGTAATAAGGAAGTATGATGTTTAGGTTTTGCTAGTGATAAGACCATAACTACAGAATCTTTTGAAATTGCGACAGAGCAAACTAATGTACTGAAAGAAGTAGCAGAACAAACTGGCTTGCACATATTATTTGGGAAAAAAAACCATGTCAAATATCGAGGACAATAATATAACCTGTAAGCATTCTTAGTACTTCCCATGCACAGTGAATTAAGAGTTCGCAGCAATACCTTTGGAGGATATGCCGGTGTGGATGGGCGTGGGTGGGTGGGGGGAATCAGGGAGTGGATGGACAAGGGAGCAGCAAGTAAAAGTGTGTGGCAAGGAATGTGTGTAGGTTGCGTTTCGTTTTTACGTATTTATGTGAAGAGTGCAGCCATACGAATCTGTTAACAACAAAACGGCATTAAAAATCTTTATAAACTGCCAATTCTTTTTCTTTGAGCTCTCTCCCAACAAATGTGTGTTACTGACGACGGTGAGAGAAAGAAATGTGAGACAGTAAGTAATATTTTATCTCTAGAAGTAAGGAGTGCTATCGACAGGGGTGCCAAATGGATACCATATTTTCACTTTTCTACAAGGCTTATGACACCGTTCCTCACAAGTGACTTCTGATCAAATTGCGTGCCTGTGGACTACTGTCGCAGTTGTGCGATTCGATTCGTCATTTCCTGTCAGAAAGATCACCGTTCGTAAAACTGACGGACAGTCATCGAGTAAAACAGAACTAATATCTGGCGTCACCCAAGGAAGAGTTACAGGCCCTCTGTTGTTCCTGGTCAACATAAACGATTTAGCAGACAATCAGAGTATCGCTCTTAGATTGTTTGCAGATGATGCCGTCAGTTACCGTCTTGCGCAGTCATCAGATGAACAAAACAAATTGCAAAATGATTTATACAAACTGTCTGTATGGTGCGGAAAGTGACAATTGACTCTAAGTAATGAAAGGTGTGAAGCCATAAACATAAGTACTAAACGGAATCCGCAAAATTTCGGTTACACGATAAATAACACAAATCTAAAGGCTGTAAATTCAACTAAATACTTAAGAATAGCAATTACGAATAACTTAAATTGGAACGATCACATAGACAATGCTCTGGGGAAAGCAAACCAAAGACTGATTTATTGGCAGAACACTTAGCAAATGTAAAAGGTCTGCTAAGGAGACTGCTTACACTACGCTTTTATGCCCTCTTCTGGAGTATTGCAGTGCGGTGTGGGATTCACATCAGATAGGATTGACGGAGGACATCGAAAAAGTACTTTTTGTACTGTCGCGAAATAGGGGAGAGAGTGCCACATTTATAATATACGAATTGGGGTATCAGTCATTAAAACAAAGGCGCTTTTCGTTGCGGCAGGATAGTCATGAATCTTGAAGTTTCAGTCACCAACGTCCACCTCAGAATATGATAATATTTTTTTGGCGCCCACCTACGTTAAGAGAAATAATCATCATCATAAAGTAAGAGGAATCAGAGTTCGCACGGGAAGATTTAAGAGTCCGTTTTTCCCACGCGCTGTTTGAGAGCGGAACGCTAGAGAAATAGTTTGAATGTGGTTCGATGAAACCTCTACCAGACACTTAATTGTAAACATGTAGATGTAGATCTCTAATTCGTAAGTGATATAAGCAAAAAAAATTTTAGAAAAGTAATTTCGGCACTGGTTGGAGAGATTACGTGTGATTTAGGAGCGTTACCTATAGACTAGGACAAAAGTATATGCCAGTAATGGTAGTAAAATTTATATCATTAGTCGCCATCGAAATAGACGTCGAATAAACCCATTAGTCGCCTAACTTCCGTTTACAAATCCGTTTAAACACCCGATACAAAACAATTAAATGGTTTAGATATCTCGGTGAATGGGGATTACAACCAAGGGGCTAAATAAACAGACCTTTAAAACTGTAAAAATGGAAATTGCGTACCAAACCATACGAAAGATGCAAAAAAAGTGCTTTTCCTTGAATACCATAATTCATCATTGCGGCTCTCTTATGAAACCCATGTACCTATATGCACCCGAGTGTCTGATTCTCGGCCGGCCGGTGTGGCCGTGCGATTCTAGGCGCTTCAGTTTGGAACCACGTGGCCGCTACGGTCGCAGGTTCGAATCCTGCCTCGGGCGTGGATGTGTGTGATGTCCTTAGGTTAGGTAGGTTAAAGTAGTCCTAAGTTCTAGGGGACTGATGACCACAGATGTTAAGTCCCATAGTGCTCAGAGCCAATTGAACCATTTTTTTGTCTGATTCTCTTTAAGAGATGTGTAGGCTACTAGTGAACTCAGAAATAAAGATTTTACACAAAATATTGGGATCCAATTGTGAAAAAAATAGAAACAAAAAATAATTGTAGAGTAGAATAATTTACGGACACTACGTGAAAGGTCAGTTTTATGGCGACGCATGACGGATGAATGCTTCAATACGTACGAAGCGCATTTTGAACATCTTTGACTGTAAATCGAAAATGAGACTACGCTGGTACAAGAACCACGGAAAAGGTCTAAAGAAAGTAGCTATACTACTTAACGCACAGAACGGAGACATCTTCAGAACAGCTGTAGCTCTGTAGAACTTTCCGAGATGTGAAAAGTACATATGGTGCCAAATGCTCAGATGGACGCCTTGACGAAGACAGTGTATTGATGAAAAACTAAGGCTCAACAGAAGAATGAAACTGGAAGCATTATAAATATCGGAAACCTAGATCATTGGAGGCAGACACAGGACGACAAGGAAAAAAAAAAATGCAAGAATCCTATTTGGCCCAGTGAGCACAGGTGGTTGAAAAAGAAATCTCGGGAAGAGCTGATAGAATTCACAGTCTTCTCTGTCTCAATGAAAGTTAAAAAGTGGCTACTCGGAACTGAAAAATATCTTCAGGAAATGAGCACCACTGCTGGCGTGGTACAGGACAGAATTTCTAATGAATGTAGAATTTCTGTATTACAAGAGTAAGTAAAAACAAACTGCGCCCCAGAGGCCGTCTGACATCCCTCGTACAGCCTCGAGAAGCACCGTCTGAGCCGTCTATCTGACGGGCTCCGAGCAGCGCCAAGAAATTATTTTAACATTTAGGCCTTACTGCCCGTCATCTCCAGTAACAGAATGCCGGTAATTTCATTGACCATTTACCATTTACGCTAATAACATTGCTCTCTGCAAGTGATTCTTCCTGCCAGGGTTTAAAAAAAATTATTTTCATCAGGCGTTGGACAAAGCCCTCCGAGAGAAAAGCAACAGTCCCGTACACCAGCCTAGTGGGCTCAGACCAACGACCCATTAAGAAGGATTATGAAAAGAATGGTCCATCATCTCGAGGCTGAACAAATGGGCTATCTCTGCCCTTTGGATACCATAGGCCGGCACAGCTATTCACAGTTGTCAATCGGCGTCGTCAGGAAATTGTATGTTGCATGACGACCAGTCGCAGAGCGTATATTTTTTTTTACTCATGGGTTGAACTTAAGGCGGACCAAGTGTGGACCGAGAGCTCAACATTGCATGCAGAATCTCACAGCGTGTGACGCGTGCGAATGCTGACTTGGCGGGCAATAAATATCAGGAGGTAGTGGGGTGAGGGTAATTTATAGTAAAACTGGATGCAGCGAGGAAGTCGGATCTTGTTCGGATGCGGCACGAACGGTAGAGGAAGACAGGGGAAAAAATGGATCGGAGCAGAGAGTGTGCGCTTTGGGGTAGTTGCTACTGGTACTGGGTAGCAGCGGGCCACACAGAGTTTATCTGGCGCGTGTATCCCGGCGAACGCGAGTGACAAACGGGCAACGGGAGGCGGCTGTAGGCGTCCGTTCCGTGCCAAACCCTCAAACGGGCGTCGCCAATGCTCCGGGGTCCGGCGTGAATAATGCATCTGGCAGCACGGCGGCGCCGTCGCCTGCAGATTAATGGCCGCCGGAAAGACACGCCGTCAATGTTTCACAGGCCTCCCGGTGTCTCCTGAAAAATTAGCTGCCGCGCCGCTGTCGCTGTTCAGCGCCGCCATCGATCCCACTCCGCGCTGGCCCTCGGCGCTAATTGCCCGCCGTGGACGCCGCGCCGCGACTCGCCGCCTGGGGCTGGGGGTACGAGCGTGGCCCCAGCAGAGACCTTGATCAGTCGTATTCGGACACAGAGAGATAGAGAGCGACTGAGGGAGAGAGGGGAGAGAGAGAGAGAGAGGGGGGGGGGAGAAACGGAAAAGAGGGGTAGAGAGAGAGGGGTCGGATTGTTTGCACACGAACGCTCTTATCACGTAAAGTGTAAAAGTAAAACTTAAAGAAATTTATGTCACTCTACTACTGTGTGAGTATTTATTAGGGACTGATTACACCGTAAACAAACAGAACGCTAAAATTACAAAAATGGACTGTAGAGTTACAGAAGGGTGTCGAGAATTAGTTAGGCCTATATAGATCTACATCCACTTCCACTTACCCACTTCCCTGTTCCAGTCGTGAATACTCAGGTAGGCCGCCAGGCGAGCATCTCTCTAATTTTATCTTCATGATGGTTCAAATGGTTCAGATGGCTCGGAGCACTATGGGACTTGACATCTGAGGTCATCAGTCCCCTAGAACTTACAACTATTTAAACCTAACTAACTTAAGGACATCACAAACATCCATGGCCGAGGCAGGATTGGAACCTGCGACCGTAGCGGTCGCGCGGTTCCAGACTGAGGCGCCTAGAACCGCTAGGCCACACCGGCCGGCTATCTTCATGATCTTATCACGAGATACATGTGGAAGGGAGCGATGTGTTGGCTGACCCTTCTACAGGGTGTTTCAAAAATGACCGGTATATTTGAAACAGCAATAAAAACTAAACGAGCAGCGATAGAAATACACCGTTTGTTGCAATATGCTTGGGACAACAGTACATTTTCAGGCAGACAAACTTTCGAAATTACAGTAGTTACAATTTTCAACAACAGATGGCGCTGCAAGTGATGTGAAAGATATAGAAGAAGACAACGCAGTCTGTGGGTGCGCCATTCTGTACGTCGTCTTTCTGCTGTAAGCGTGTGCTGTTCACAACGTGCAAGTGTGCTGTAGACAACATGGTTTATTCCTTAGAACAGAGGATTTTTCTGGTGTTGGAATTCCACCGCCTAGAACACAGTGTTGTTGCAACAAGACGAATTTTTCAACGGAGGTTTAATGTAACCAAAGGACCGAAAAGCGATACAATAAAGGATCTGTTTGAAAAATTTCAACGGACTGGGAACGTGACGGATGAACGTGCTGGAAAGGTAGGGCGACCGCGTACGGCAACCACAGAGGGCAACGCGCAGCTAGTGCAGCAGGTGATCCAACAGCGGCCTCGGGTTTCCGTTCGCCGTGTTGCAGCTGCGGTCCAAATGACGCCAACGTCCACGTATCGTCTCATGCGCCAGAGTTTACACCTCTATCCATACAAAATTCAAACGCGGCAACCCCTCAGCGCCGCTACCATTGCTGCACGAGAGACATTCGCTAACGATATAGTGCACAGGATTGATGACGGCGATATGCATGTGGGCAGCATTTGGTTTACTGACGAAGCTTATTTTTACCTGGACGGCTTCGTCAATAAACAGAACTGGCGCATATGGGGAACCGAAAAGCCCCATGTTGCAGTCCCATCGTCCCTGCATCCTCCAAAAGTACTGGTCTGGGCCGCCATTTCTTCCAAAGGAATCATTGGCCCATTTTTCAGATCCGAAACGATTACTGCGTCACGCTATCTGGACATTCTTCGTGAATTTGTGGCGGTACAAACTGCCTTAGACGACACTGCGAACACCTCGTGGTTTATGCAAGATGGTGCCCGGCCACATCGCACGGCCGACGTCTTTAATTTCCTGAATGAATATTTCGATGATCGTGTGATTGCTTTGGGCTATCCGAAACATACAGGAGGCGGCGTGGATTGGCCTCCCTATTCGCCAGACATGAACCCCTGTGACTTCTTTCTGTGGGGACACTTGAAAGACCAGGTGTACCGCCAGAATCCAGAAACAATTGAACAGCTGAAGCAGTACATCTCATCTGCATGTGAAGCCATTCCGCCAGACACGTTGTCAAAGGTTTCGGGTAATTTCATTCAGAGACTACGCCATATTATTGCTACGCATGGTGGATATGTGGAAAATATCGTACTAGAGTGTTTCCCAGACCGCAGCGCCATCTGTTGTTGAAAATTGTAACTACTGTAATTTCGAAAGTTTGTCCGCCTGAAAATGTACTGTTGTCCCAAGCATATTGCAACAAACGGTGTATTTCTATCGCTGCTCGTTTAGTTTTTTATTGCCGTTTCAAATATACCGGTCATTTTTGAAACACCCTGTAGGAACTTAAGCTCACGTAATTTAACAGTACACCACACTGCGATGTACAACGCCTTCCTCGTAGGGTACGCTAGCGGAGTTGGATGAGCTTCTCCGTGAGTTTTTCGCGCTTACTAACTGGACATGTGACGGAACGCGCTGCTCTTCTTTGGATCATCTCTATTTCCTGCACCAATCCTATCTAGTAAGGATCCCGTACTGATGAATTGCACTCATGTGTGTTAACACATCTTTAATTTTTCTTTCCTAGGAGCGTCCACATTCGAGTTAATGGTGACCAGTTTTCAACGTGTCTATACATTTCAAACCATTACCTGTGTCGTTCTCACGTAATTATTAAAATAATTTTATAGTATAACATTTAAACATTTCTAGTTCTTCTCAGCAGCACACATTTGAACATTCTGTGTCATGCAGAATACACGGGAAAAACTGACCACGAAAACAAACAGAACACAGAGGTCAGAGGGTGCAGCTACAGAGAAGGTAAACTTCCTCGAGGAATACTCTAGTGGTGAAAAGAAAACTAGTTCGTTACTACAGGTGATATCGTTCGGTTCAAAATATAGAGATGATTTATTTCAGCAAGCGATGACACGATGAGCGGCACTCGTTTTCTATATGTTAAATCCACTAACTCTTGTATGAACTGTGATACTGAAGCAAATGTCTGTACTTGGAACTTTATGCTTTTTTAATGGCATTCGAAAGATCTTGAAACAACGAGTAGCGTGTAACCGCTGAAACATTTCACAAAACTATCAGAGAATTGTTCATAAATGTAAATGAAAGGTGTCAACAATTTGCTATTGTGGTGTAAACACCTCAAAGCGAGGCTCGCATGACAGGTTCAAGCGTTGTGTCATCCCTTTCGACTGACCTCGTGTTTCCACGAAAACTGTTCGCTTAGACATACTGACATCCCAGCTGCCCTGCGTGACCGGCGTGTTGTGCAGATAGAGGAAAAGGAGATGTGTGCGATATATGTGACATATGCATACATATGCGATGCCGCGTGTAAAATACTAATAGATGTCTGTATAAATAAAAATTTAAACGTTTGTTTGTTCTAAATCGCGTATCTCTGAAAGTTCTTCGCCAATCGCTTTATATTTTGCCACAAAGTTGCATTCGAATACGAGCTTGTTTTTATGTACGCACTGGAGCGCCATGTGGTATATACTGTATATGCGCTATGCGTTTAACAAAACCCTTATGTTTGTTTGTTCCAAATCGTCAGTCTCTGAAAGGTCATCCGATTCCTTCGAAATTTTGACACAAGACAGTGTTCGGATACGTGTATATTTCATATACCTAGTGGAGCGCCGTATGATGTATAAATATATGTATTATTAACAAGGTAATATTTATATGTAATTTTTATGCTATATGGCGCTCCCGTAGGCATATAAAAACACGCGCGTTTTCGAATGCAACGTCGTGTCAAAATTTCAAAAGAAGCTGCGAAGAACTTTCGGAGATTTATAGATTTTGGACAAACGAACATTTACATTTTTTTTTGTTCGAAATCTTAAATCACCAAAAGTTCTTCACTGATTATCTTCAGATTTTGACACAAAGTTGCTTTCGAATAAGAGTGTGTTTTATACACCTATTATATATATGAAACCTTATCAAAAATCTCGAAAAATTCTTGACCAATTTACATCAAATTTTGACCCGATATATATAGTGTGTGTGAATGTGCAAAATATCAAGGGGGGAGCAGTTACAGAAAATCTTAAAAAGTAGTCGACCGAATTACTTCAAATTTTTACACACTATTCTGATGAATGTATATATAGTGAAACGTTGTTATAAAAGAGGAGAGTTGTATATATGGCTAAACGGCTTATGATTAGAATACTACTACAGAATCAGAATTTCCAATAACAATAAACATGGCTAGGGGTCAGAGAGAGGGGGGGAATGGGAGACAGACCGAGAGGAGAGCAGAAAGGAGGAGATGGACAGAGAGAAGATGCAGGAGGAGATGAAGAGAGAGGGCGACTGGACATGCAAAGGGGGTGGTAGTGCTAGACAGAGAGAGGGGGAGAGTGGGGGAGCAGCAGGAGATGGAAAGAGAGAGAGGGAGGGAGCAGAAGTGGGAGAGGTGGGGAGGAGGTAATAAACACAGAGAGAGGGAGTTAGACGTGGCCACAGGAGATGGAGAGAGGGAGAGGAGACGATGGATGTGGACATAGGAAATGGGAAGGAGAAGAGGAACAGAGAGAGAGGGAGTACGATGAGATGGAGAGAGAGTGGGAAGGAGTTATTGGGCAGGGTGTGGAGAAAGGGGGCTTAGTGAAGATGGATGTAGGGGAAGGAGGAAATAGACAAAGAGAGGGGGAGGTGGAGATGATGGGCAGAGTGAGGGGAGAGAGAGGAAGCAGGAAGAGATGAGTGAAGTGGATGGAGAAAATGGATAGAGAGAGGGGGTGGGGGGGGGAAGGAAGTGGAAACGGACAAAGAGAGAGGGAGGCAGAGATGAAGGCAGAGTGAGGGGGAGGGAGAGGAAGCAGGAGGAGATGAAGAGAGAGAGAGGGGTGCAGAAGACGGAGAGGGGGAGAAGTAGGAGGAGGAAACGGACAAAGAGAGTATTAGAAACGTGTGCTCTCTCTTTTCTTGCATTTTCGTTTAAACAGACTGAGCCACAGCAATGCATGGTCAGGAACAACTAGTTTATATATCGCATAGAAATAATTATCTAAATAAAAAATATAACATCAAAATGTTTAAAATCCATTCATAAATTTCACACACGCAAGACATTTGAGTAAAAATTATTTTTTAATATAACAAGTTTTTAAATTAGATTAAAAAGTGTAAAATAATTTATCGTAGCGCCATACCAATTCGTAACCCCGGATAGTCCTGAAAACGTGTGCTTGTGAATTTTTAATAGCTATAATAGTACTTGTAAGATTTATAATGAAACACGTGGCGAGCATGCAGTAGATAATAGTTAGGAGTTGAACTATTTATGTATCAATTAATTATTGCAAGCGCCCCACAGTTTTCGTTATTAATTTTGTAAGTATTGTTATAGCTTTTATAAATTCACAAGCACAATTTTTTAGGACGGTGCGTTTGAGATTAGGAGTCTGTATGAGGCTTGGAGAATTTAATTTGTAGTTTTTAGTCGGATTTGAAAACGCGTTATACTAAAAATTTATTTTTGTTTAAATAACTGTTCGGTAAATCATTTCCTCTCTTCGAGGGTTGTTTAAAAACGTATCACAGTGTACCATTCAGATAAACAAGACAATTCTACTTTCTCTTCGTTGATGTACTTAAATTCTACTCGTTGACATCTTCAGCTGAAGATGTTTGAATGGATGACCGGTGTACATTCTCCTTGCGTTTCAAGTTGTTGACTGTCATCTTCAGCAGGTGGACGGTTACTGTGTGCTGGTGAAAGAGAGTCAGTCAGTTTTGTCTTATGTTTTTAAAAACGTCATTTATACACAGATAGTACACTGTGATACATTTTTGAACAGATGTTGAGGAGAAAAAGTGGGCTGCCGACTAAAAGTATAGGGCGTTATTTAAAAAAGACGCACACCTGTTTATGTATTCGTAATGAACGAAGTTACGAGAGAGGCATTAGAGCTGGTTAATGTCCATTTGGTTGGCAAACAACATTTGCCTGATACTTTTTTTTATTTTGCTTCTGGACCAAAAGTTATTTGGAATGATAACAACTACACAACTAATGGGAACGTCTGTATGATTTCTTTCCTCTGTGGGTGAGGAATTTTCTGACCTTTGTTATTTACAAGTCACTGTATAGTTACGCTTGTCTACGTTTAGCGCCGGTGCTCTATTAAGGTTAATTTATTCCGTTTTTTCAATCCTTTTCTCGTATTAGGTTTCACCTGTTTGCCCAGTTGGTGCTTCGTTCTTTTATAAATGCACTTCATTCGTGATTTATCCCGGCATTTGACCGTAAAAGCCCGCCGCATGCGCGCGCTTATTACAGAATTAGTTAGTGTTCCGGAGGTGCGCTGGGCGCCGTCAATCCATTTCGCTAACGATGATATTTCCACGACGGGATTTACTTTGATTAAAAGCGGTGCCTCGGCCAAACAATGCGCCAGTTTCTTTTGGTCTGCCCGGGATACATTCAAACATTTGCGGGTTTCAGTTCAACACTCGCCAGTGTAATCCGCAAATATTTGCTCGATGACCTGGTGTTTGTTAGCTCTGCACGCGCGACACGGACGCGCTCGCCGGCGTAACAGCCGCCATCACCATCTGCCGCCATTTAATCACTGCAGCTGCGGCGAGCACGACACGGCCGCTCAGAAAGTCATTCACTTCAGGAACAATTTCTTTCTCCTTGCAAAAATCCAACTTGTCTCTCAACACTATGTTCTTTTTGTTCGTCACTTTTTCTCTAACGTTATCGATAATACCCTACATCTATTCCATACTTCACTAGGCAATTTTGCGTTGTATGGCGGAAGATACTTCTGTTACCTTAATTTTAATCACTATAATTGGTACTTTTCGAAAGCTAGCAAATTGTGTCAATGATTTAAAAACTAAAACAGTGCATAAGGTACATATTGTCGAGCATAGCGCGACGCGTTTTAGGAGTTTATTCCCATTTGTAAGTGCAACGATTTACATTTGTATTTTTTGTGATATTTCCGTGTGTGGTCTTTTGCCACTCTTCCCGTGCAGCCGTCTTGTCGTGGTCTCATTATAGCCAGAAAACAGAAATCTTGCCGTTTGTTAGAAAATGTTTTGTTTATCTACTTACAAGTAAGTAGTTCAACACTGCGTTATTCTAGGTGTTGTGATCGCACTAGCCTCCGTCGTGCTTATTGCTGGTGACATAAGGAAGGAATATAATATTGGGTTTGTAAATAAGTTCCTAACCGTTTCCATTAAGTTTAATAAACCCAACAGAGACTTGAGTCATCAGTCATATATTGTCCAGTATTTACAACAGTCTGCCATCGCTGGGCTAACATTTCGATTACCTGACTGTAGAAATCTCGTGGTTTTGAGGCAAAGAAATCGTCGAGCCATGTTCTGAGCACTTTTTTGTCTATAAAGAAAGTTCCTTGAAATTTGTTCGATTGAGAGCGGAGAAGGTGAAAAAACTGCGGGCGTAAGATCAGGTGAATAAGGTGGGTGCTGAATGACGTCCTAACCGAGTGTTTTTTTGTCAGTCAGAAGGCCGACGGGCGTTATCGTGTAGCATCACTGGGCGCAATCTTCGTGGTCGTTGTGTCGTGGATTGTGTTTGCAAGACGTCTCCGTTGCTGACAATAAATGTCAGCAGTGATGGTTACACCCCAGGGAAGCAATTCGTTGCATACCACCTTCGCTGTTTCACCAGATGCAGTACATTACCTTTTGTGTATACGCGCAACTCTTTGTACGGGAAGTTGCTGCTTTTTTTTTTTTTTTTTTTTTTGGGCTCAGCCATTCTTGTTTTTCCCTTATGTTAGTACAGTAACGATACAGGATAGGAATGGTCGGTAATGTTCACGAGCCAATAGATGACGATCAAGGACAGATGCACATGTGGCTCGAGAGTTCTAGGCGCTACAGTCTGGAACCGCGCGACCGCTACGGTCGCAGGTTCGAATCCTGCCTCGGGCGTGGAAGTGCGTGATGTCCTTAAGTTAGTTAGGATTAAGTAGTTCTAAGTTCTAGGGGACTGATGATCTCAGCAGTTAAGTGCTCAGAGCCATTTGAATCACATGTGGCTACCCGCTGATTTTTGTGGTTTTGGCTTAGAGCATGCGCTACACATTTCTTGTGTCCTGCCTGCTCGTCGAATACGGGGTGCCTAGGAAACCTGCTTCCTCGGATCGCTAGACAAAAATTCTAGCAAATCGCATTAATGAATTTTAAGATAAATAACAATACTTAACTTTGAGAATTTACAGTGATGTGTCGCAAGCAATGGGCGACAGACAATATAAGAAAATCTCTTCAGTATACACAACTCCTAATACAAGTGTAACAATACAGTTCCTAAGTCGCTGTTCTAGAGCTCGCAGAACGGTTAGTCTTCAGCTGGGCTGCGGCCAGGCGGTGTAGGGCTTATTTTCTCTTCGCCTAGAGGCCGCTGCTGTCTCGGTGTCGTCCTAGAGGGGGGTCAGTCAGCGTACTATTGGCTGACGTCTTCTTCACAGCCCTCTCTGCTCTTACGTTCCCACCTGGCGTGCCGGCGCTTCACTTTACGCCGGAACACGATTCTTGAACGTTCCCCTTTGGAAGCAAATGTCACACGATGGTGGAACTGTCACAGTTGATCACATTTGTCAGTTCCTGAATACACTGACGTGGAACAGTGTAGATTAATGTGTTTAAACGATCTTCTTACTGAACATGGAGAGCCACTGACGTCAAAACGATCCTTCTTGAAACAAGGAAACCATTTTGTAGCCGTGGTCTGTCCAAAGACATTATCCCCATACACTGCGCAAATATTTCTGGCTACCTTGCTGCTCCAGTGCCCTATGAACTCAAACAGAGCATTACGATTACGGCCGTGGTGGCCAAGCGGTTAAAGGCGCTACAGTCTGGAACCGCGCGACCGCTACGGTCGCAGGTTCGAATCCTGCCTCGGGCATGGATGTGTGTGATGTCCTTAGGTTAGTTAGGTTTAAGTAGTTCTAAGTTCTAGGGGACTGATGACCTTAGAAGTTAAGTCCCATAGTGCTCAGAGCCATTACGATTTCTCCAGTTGGCACTACATTTTCTAATGTCCACATCTCCACTCATTGTATGCAGATGACAAAATGACAATATGTAAACTCAGATAGCAACCGTGAACTAAAATAAAAAATGACAATCTATAAATAAGCCCATAGCAGCCGGAATACAGATATGCAATACAAAAACGCTACGAGCTTATGCATCAATCTAATATTTAAATCAGTTCTGCTCCTACTATCTTCCATACCAGATATAAGACCTCATATATCTGTCGTAATGAGTATAATGTTTAAAAAAGTAGAATAAGAATGCCTGATTGAATATACACTGAAGAGCCAAAGAAACTGGTACACCTGCCTAATATCGCGTAGGGCCCCCGCAAGCCCACAGAAGTGCCGCAACACGACGTGGCATGGACTCGACTAATATCTGAAGTAATGCTGATGGGAATTTACACCATGAATCCTTCCGCGCTGTCTATAAATCCGCAAGGGTACGAGGGAGTGGGGACATCATCTGAACAGCACGTTGCGAGGTACCAGATGTGCTCAATAATGTTTATGTCTGGGGAGTGTGGAAGCCAGCGGAAGTGTTTAAACTCAGAAGAGTGTTCCTGGAACCACTCTAGCAATTCTGAATGTGTGGGGTGTCGCATTGTCCTGTGGGATTGTCGAAGTCCGTCGGAATGCACAGTGGACATGAGTGAATGCAGGTGATCAGACAGGATGCTTACGTAAATGTCACCCGTCAGAGTCGTATCTAGACGTAAAAGGGGTCCCATATCACTCTGACTGCACACGCCCCACACCACTACAGAGCCTCTCCACCAGCTTGAACAGCCCCTGCTGACATGCAGGGTCCATGAGGTTGCGTCCGTAGCCGTACATGTCCATCCTCTCGATACAATTTGAAACGAGACTCGTCCGACCAGGCAACATGTTTCCAGTCAACAGTCCAAAGTCGGTGTTGACGGATGAGGCTTAAAACTTTGTGTCGTGCAGTCATAAAGGGTAAACGAGTGAGCCTTCGGCTCCGAACGCCCAAATCGATGATGTTTTGTTGAATGGTTCGCACGCTGACACTTGTTGATGGTCCAGCATTGAAATCTGCAGCAATTTGCGGAAGGATTGCACTTCCGTGACGTTGAACGATGCTCTTCAGTCGCCGCGCGGGATTAGCCGAGCGGTCTCAGGCGCTGCAGTCATGGACTGTGCGGCTGGTCCCGGCGGAGGTTCGAGTCCTCCCTCGGGCATGGGTGTGTGTGTGTTTGTCCTTAGGATAATTTAGGTTAAGTAGTGTGTAAGCTTAGGGACTGATGACCTTAGCAGTTAAGTCCCATAAGATTTCACACACTTTTTTTTTTTGGCCTCTTCAGTCGTCGTTGGTTGGTTCTGGAGAATCTCTTTCCGGCCGCAGCGATGTCGGAGATTTGATGTTTTACCGGATTCCTGAAATTCACGGTACACTCGTGGAATGGTGGTATGGGAAAATACCCACTTCATCACTGCCTCAGAGACGCTGTGTCCCATCTCTCGTGCGCCGACTATAACATCACGTTCAAAAACTCATTTAAATCTTGATAACCTGCCATTGTAGCAGGAGTAACCGATCTAACAACTGCGCCAAGCCGGCCGTGGTGGTCTCGCGGTTCTAGGCGCGCAGTCCGGAACCGTGCGACTGCTACGGTCGCAGGTTCGAATCCTGCCTCGGGCATGGATGTGTGTGATGTCCTTAGGTTAGTTAGGTAAGTAGTTCTAAGTTCTAGGGGACTGATAACCACAGCAGTTGAGTCCCATAGTGCTCAGAGCCATTTGAACCATTTGAACTGCGCCAAACACTTCTTGTCTTACATAGGCGTTGCCGACCGCAGCGCCGCATTCTACCTGTTTACATATCTCTGTGTTTGAATACGCATACCTATACCTGTTTCTTTGTCGCTTCAGTGTAAGAAAGGCTTTATGTTCCGAATTTCCTTTATAAATAAATCAGCAAAAAAAAAAGAGTGACGAAACAGTTTTAGAAAGCTAGGTCACAAGAGACTTGGAGTAAACTCGTTAAACAAATAAGGATTGACCTTGTCCAAGAATTCACCCTGGTAATAGCCCACTATGATCTAGAAAAGCGTAGATTATCGTTCCTGATTGTTGTTGCATTTGGATTTGGACCTTGCTAATTTCGGGAATGAGTTGACTGCCTCAGGTTCTGCTGCTACTTTTCTACGTTATAAGGGAATAGCGAGGCGGAACGTGCACTCTTTGCCGTTTAGCTCATTCTGAGCCTATTTCATTCTCAGGGGTAAGTTCATCGACAGTAGTATTAATATTTCTGAAGAAAGAGTATAACCACACAACAAAAAACCTTTTGTACTGTTTTCCGATTATATTATAATTCTGTCAAAGACGGCAGAATGACTTAATATCAACCGAACGGAATGGATAATGTCTTAAGAAGTTATAAGATGAATATTAATAAAAGTATACCTGGATAACAGAACGCAGTCGAATCAAACCGGGCCATGCTGAGGGATTAGTATAGGAATTGCGAGACTAAAAGTAGTTTTGCTATTTAGATCCAAAATAACTGACGATGGCCGCAGTATTGATGATATAAGATGCAAACTGGCACCAGCAAGAAAACCATTTCTGAAAAAAAGACAAATTTGTCATCAGTGATTATAGACTTAATAAAGCCCTTTCTGAAGGTATTTGCCTGGAATACAACTTCGTTCAGAAGTGAAAAGCAGACGATAAACAGTTTAGTCAAGAAGAGAATACAGGCTCCTGAAATGTGATACGCAAGAAGAATGCTTAGATGGGACGAGCGGAGGCGCTTAATGGTGTTTGAATGTTATGGCATAACTTCAGTAAAACAAGGTACTGGTTAACAGGACATATCCGGAGGCAATGTGGTAAGGGGAAGAAGTGTAGGAGTAAAAATTGTAGCAGGAGACTAAGGCTTTTCTACACTAAGTACATTCAAATGATGTAGATATGCCGATTGAAGAGATGAATGAAAATTTGTACCAAGGCCATTATTCGAATCAGAGTCTGTTCACTAGGCAAGTACGCTAATCGTTGCGCCACCCTGGCACAGTGGCTTTGTATAACTGCACGGGCTGCCCTAAAACGCCTCCCCCTCAATGCATTCGTCGCTTCCGCCTGCATATGTACATCATAGCTGTCTGAGACATAGAAAGGTCTCTGGAACCATATATACTGACGGAAAAGAAGTCGCAGCACCAGGGAAGAGTTTTGCGACATAAACGAAAGTTGGCAGGCGTGTTTCTACCTCTGAAAGATGATGTCTGTTCATATTTCGCGCCACTCTGAGGTTGCAAATCAGGTTTGCTTTAAATACATACCGTAACGGTCGTGGGCGTTTGTGACCTTTGACATTGGACGTGCTGAGTTTGTATTAGTCAAAAATGCCTTTAGGACGATAAAAATGCAATTGCCAGCACCTCACTGAGTTAAAACGAGGTCGTTTAATAGGGCTACGAGAAGCTGGATATCTCTTCTCCGATACTGTAGAGAGATTTGACAGCAATGCAGCTATTGTACATTATTGCTGGCAGTGGTGGTCAGACGCGCGGGATTAGCCGAGTGGTCTCAGGCGCTGCAGTCATGGACTGTGCGGCTGGTCCCGGCGGAGGTTAGAGTCCTACCTCGGGCATGGGTATGTGTGTGTGTTTGTCCTTAGGATAATTTAGGTTAAGTAGTGTGTAAGCGTAGGGACTGATGACCTTAGCAGTTAAATCCCATAAGATTTCACACACATTTTTAGTGGTCATGGCAATGTACGGTCGCACGAACACCCGGTTCCGGGCGGCCGTATAGCAGTACCGAGAAGGAAGATCAGGATGTTCGGCATACGGCACTGTCGCATCGTACTGCATCTGCAGAAGCAATTTGAGCAGCAGTTGGCACCACAGTGACACAACGAACTGTTGCAAATCGGTTACTTCGAGGATAGCTCCGAGCCAGACGCCCTGTAGCCTGCATTCCACTGACTCCAAACTGCCACCATTTGCGACTTCAGTGTTGTGAAGCGAGAGCTCATTGGAGAGTAGGGTGGAGGTCTGTTGTGTTTTCTGATGACTGCTTGTTCTGCCTCGGTGCTGGTGATGGCCGTGTGTTGCTTAGGAGGAAACCAGTTGAGGGCCTGCAACCAACATGCCTGCGTGCTAGACACATTGGACCTGCACTTAGAGCTATGGTCTGGTGTGCGATTTCGAATGACAGCAGGAGCATTCTAGTGGTTATCCCACGCACTCTGACTGCAAATTTGCACGACAATCTGGTGATTCGACATGTTATGCTGCCATTCATGAAAAGCGTTCCAACAGAATAAGGCTCGCCCACAGACCGTCATTGTTACCCAACATGCTCTAGAGAGCGTTACTTGTTGCTTTGGCCTGTTCCATGACAAGATCTGTCTCCAACTGAGCACATATGGGACATCACCGGACAACTCCAGCCTCATTCACAAACAGCATTAACCATCTCTCTATTGGCCGACTAAGTGCAACAGGCATGGAACTCCATCCAACAAACTGACATCCAGCACCTGAACAACAGAATGAATGCACGTTTACATGCTTGCATTCAACAATCTGGCGGTTACACCTACATTGTTGATATTCCTACCTGGAGTTTCCACTGTTTGATTTTTACCTGATATTTCATTACTCTACATTTATTATTTCTTGGTGTAGCGATTTGATCCGTCAGTGTAGTTTCATTTGATTAAAGTCGTATGCCTGGGTTTCAGGCATGATCCTCCCGCTTTGGTCGATGCTGAGATGCTACTGCAATACAGTTCCAGAGCCTCTGCAATGCTGTTCGACATCAGGGAGAATACCAAATGAATTGAGGAGGGTGGCGTGCTAGCGTAGTCCGTGCATCTGTGCAAAGCCACTGTGCCAAATCCCAGCCTTCGTACAAATTTTCATTATTCTCTTCTGTTTCCTCCCGGACCCTCGTCACAGCTTCTAGGACACCTTGTGTTGTTTGAAAATGGTGTCCCTTGACCGCCGTTTTGACTCTTGGAAATAGAAAAAAGTCGCACGGAGGGATATCTGCTGAATACGGTGGCTGTGGCAGTACTGAAATTTGTTTTGAGGTTAAAAATTGCTGTACTGACAGAGCAGTATGGAATGGCGCATTATCGTGATGCAGAAACCAATTACGCACAAATCTTTCTCATACCAAGATCTTCAGTTATTATTAGACGAACCGTTTCTCGATTGATGTTCAGTTTTTCTGCAGTCATTTTCACGGATAATTTTCGATCAGATCGTACGAGTTCACACATCATGGCCAAGTTGACATCCGTCCATTAGGTTGATGGCCGTCAACTGCGGTCTTCATCTTCAACATTCGTTCTGCCTTCACTACACATTTTATGCCAACGAAAAACTTGAACTCTTGACATAACCTCCTCTCCAAAAGCCTTCTGAAGCTTACCGTAAGTTGGCGTCGAGTTTTCACCCAATTTAACGCAAAAAAAGTGGCATATCGTTGCGCAATATTATGCGGTTCCATTTCCGTGACGAGAGACACAAACACATGTTAACTTATAACAGCACAACTCACGACTGAGCAGTTGCATCGATGTGCTGCTTGGACTAGAAGCAGCTTATAGACCAAGGTCAAAGATATTATGCCTACGCAAGCCTGCAGGGTTGCCACATCTTGCAAAGAAAATCAGTCTCATTATTGTCGCACCTCGTAGATCCATTTGACATTCAAATGAATATAGTTCAGTAGTTACGTGGACTTTCAGAGACTTACTTAAACAGATTATTCTAGCGTGGAGACCTGCATCACACCGGTCTTCGCATTTATGATCACAACAACATACATACTTTTGAAATGCCTTGTTTAGATATATTGACCCTTCCCTAAAATGTAGTAGGAGTCACGTTACCGGCTTACACAAGTACTGCTCACATATTGTAATGTGTACCGCTATCAGAGGACGACCAGTTGTAGCGAAATTAATTCCTTTTTGACTGTCGAGAAATTTTACACTCAGGTAAATAACATAGTCGTAAAAGGTCTGTTCTCCATGCCGTTAGTGATAATAAGAGAGATTTTCTTGAAAATGAGTTAGGATACGCGCTTCGCTACAGTAGGTAGCGGTCATTATAAATAATTCTTTTTTTTTATTTTCACACCAGGTACTGGCAATTAATTAGGGAACAGAAACACAAGCTCGCGGCTCTCCCTGGGGAACAGTTTTGTTTTTCAAGCCAGCTCATTTAATTGACTGTGCGTAACATTTTCAGTGTAGTTATAATAATTACGTTTTTCACTCCCAGTTTTTTTTTGCGCCAGTGGCTTGTTTATATTGACAACAGGATTCTGCAGGGAACGTCTGTATGCTACTACAAATTGTGAAATTTTCAGTGTGTGTGTGTGTGTGTGTGTGTGTGTGTGTGTGTGTGCGCGCGCCTGGTCGCCATGTATTCGTGAATTATTAATGTTTAGATGACAGTCTAGCAGAAGAAACTGTGTAATTAATAGTGCTCTTTACAACATATAAGAGATTCTAGCGTAGCAAGAAGCGACCTGATTGACACTGTTCAGCTAAAACATTATTACCATCTCCTACCCTTAGAATGAATGACGCCTGGCAGCGAACGGGAACGGGACGCGCTAAGTATGTAAGCGGAGCGGAGAGAGAGACGCGTAGCAACGACATGGCCCGCAAAAGGGGAAATCCACTGACATTAGAGACTTCAAAGAATGGGCACATTTTTATGGCCCAGCCCCTGGGAAGGAAAATCTCGCAAACGGCGAAGCTCATCGGCTCTTCGGGTTCCGCTGTCATGAGTGCCTAAAGTGGTTGAAGAACGGTGAAAGACGAAATGTTGGACGCTCCCGCCTCATCACAGAGCTTTTAGGTCGGTAGCCTACCTGCTCTGTAAAGTAGGGCAGGCAGCGATCTGTGACAGATCTGACGACAGAGTACGATGCTGATACAGGCACAAGTAGTATTACAGAGTACATGATACAGCGCACATTGATGAACATACGAGTCCATGGCAGAAGTGCCTATGTTGATCCGACTTCGTCAGTTGCGGCTGCAGTGCACAGGAGGTCGTACAGATGAATCATTTTCCTTCGCATACCAGTTCGATGGTCGTGCCCGGATACTCCTCCGACCAAACGAACGGCTACTCCAAACATGCATCGCGCCATGGATGCAAGTTGCGGAGGCAGTACAATGGCATGACTGAAGGCATGGGATATATCCTAATATCGTTTCGGACCTCCTTTTGCCCAGAGTGGAGCACCACCTCGAAGTGGCATGGACGCTACATGTCGTTGGAAGTCCCCTGCATTAATACTGAGCCATGCTGTCTCTATAGCCGTCCATAGTTGCGAAAGTGTTGCCGTTGCAGGATTTTGTACACGAGCTGACCTCTCCATTATGTTCCATAAGTGTTTGTTTGGATTCATGTTGGGCGATCTGGGTGGCCAGATCATTCAGTCGAATTTTCCAGAATGATCTGTTCAAACATTTGTGGCCCACTGACACGGCGCATTGTCATCCATAAAAATTCCAGCTATGTTTGGAAACATCAATTCAATGAATGGCTGCAAATGATCTCCAAGAAGCCGAACATAACCATTTCCAGTCAATGAAGGGTTCAGCTGGACCAGAGGACCCAGTCCATACCATGTAACTACAGCCTACAAGAGTTTGCAGCCACTAACAGCTTGCACAGTGCTTTGTTGACAACTTGGGTCCATGCCTTCGTAGGGTGTGCGCCACAGTGGAATCTTATCGCCAGCTCTTACCAACTGAAATCGACACTCATCTGACCAAGCTACGGCTTTCCAGTCGTCTAGGGTCCAAACGATATGGTCAAGAACCCAGGAGAGTCGCTGTAGGCGATTTCGTGCTGTTAGCAAAGGCACACGCGTGCGCACATCGTGGGTAAGCCATACCCTACGTTGCAGATTCCGAACTTGTAGGCTTGTCGTGTGGCAGCTGCCTGAAAGAGGAAGCGCGACGTCTTGCATTTCAGGCGATGCATGACGTGTGTTCAGATGCGCCAGCTGTGAGTACATTGTCTTCGGAGAGCGGCGAACGGATTCACGTCGCGGTCTGGCACAACGTGGTTTTTGAGCGGACCTCGCACTTCGACGGAATAAACTATCACTTTTGAGATAACGTAACACGGCTGCCGTGGACGTAATATTACAAGAAAAAAATATGTATGAGGTGTGACAAAAACAGCTGGAACGTCGCACCAAAAAAATCTTTCGGAAACATTTCTTAATAAACTTGGAATAAACCCATCGTTCGAATTTCAACCTAATAGTTAATTTAGTTGCTGGAGTGAATGTTATACACCAGTAATGTCCACTATCTACTACAGTCGAAAAGGACCTACGGCGTGATTTGGGAGTAGCAAAATCATGTGTCATTAATGATTCTACCCGATTCATTCAATTCATACGATATTTTTTCAGGCAAAATTGTGGTGGCAGTTCGTTCAGTAAAGCGTTGTGGTAAAATAGGAGCGACAGGGAACGATAAAATTATGACCTCGTTCGGGGTACTGAATCATAAAGTGTTCGTATATGTGATGTCAATGAACCGTACATTTCTAGCGTCATGATACTCAATTTACAATGGGCTGGCATATCTCGCTATTATGTATCATGTCAGTGAACTACCTTTAGATGCTATGTCGACCTGATGATGACTGAAACAAGCAAGAGCTAAATAAAACATTATTCATGTGTTAACCTTCGGCGGTTAGATGACGTCTTTCCTGAATCATTTGTGAACTGTGGTGCACTACCTGAAAAAATAAATAAATAAATAAATAAATCTTCCCGTTCGTCGACTGCACTGTTTGGAAAAGAAGCAGCCAAACGGGTTTTCGATGGATGTGATCCGATCACGTTCTGTGTTTTGGTGTTCTGCTATGTGTGTACCCAAAATTTACGAAGTGTACTGAATACTCATGTAAAATTTGCGAATGCAACTGACATTTTTCGTCTTTTCACATGTTGGACAGGCCTACTAACTTTATTTTATCATCTCTTGACTTCACGAAACTGTCAGGCAGTTTGGAACGATTTCCTGCAACACGGTAAAAAAACATGATATTGACACTATTCATAAACCGAAGCCCATAACTGATTAGATGGAACGAGGATAGCAGCCTTTCAGTGAAAGAAAAGCACTTGCTGGATACACTGAGGTGACTAAAGTCATGGGATGGCGATGTGCACATATAGAGATGGCGGTAGTATCACGTACACAAGCTATATAGGACATGTTATTTTCGCGATCCACTTGGCCACCATCTTCAGGTGAGAATCTTGTCTGCTAATCTCGCCGAAACTGTTTCATATCGTAAACGGCGGACGTTCAACAATGAGGCGACAAACGTCATGGGATATTGATACTCATGTATACATATGGCGGTAATATCGCGTATAAAAGTTATAAAAGGGTAGTGCACTGGCTGAGCTGTCATTGGTACTCAAGCAATTCATGTGAAAAGGTTTCCGACGTGATTATGGCTGCATGATGGGAATTAACAGACTTCGAACGCGGAAGGCTATTTGGAGTTAGACGCAGGGGACATTGTATTTCGCAAATCATTAGACCTAGGCAATTCAATATTCCGAGATCCACAGTGTCAAGAGTGTGCCGAGAATACCACATTTCAGGCATAAGCTGTCATCACGGATAACGGCTTTTCTACTGACCGAGGGCAGCGGCGTTTGCGTAGGGTTGTCAGTGCTAAAAGACAAGCAAGACTGCATGAAATAACCGCAGAAATCAATATGGGACATATGCGGTGAAATTTGGCGTAAGTGGGCTACGGCAGCAGACGACCGACACAAGTGCTTTTGCTAACAGCATGAAATAGCCTGCAGTGCCTCTCCTGGGCTCGTGACCATATCGGCTGGATCCTAGACGACTGGAAAATCGTGGCCTGATCCGGTGAGTTCCGATTTCAGTTGGTAAGAGCTGCTTGTGTGGCGCAGACCCCACGAAGCCCTGAACCCAGTTTGTCAACAAGCACTGTGCAAGCTGGTTGTGGCTCCATAATGGTGTGGGCTGTATTGGCATGGAATGGACTGGGTCCTGTGGTCGAACTGAGCCTACCATTGAGTGGAAATTTTTATATTCGGCTGGCTGGGAGCATTTGCAGCCAGTCGTGGACTTCTTGTTCCCAAACGGGCCACAGTTGTTCGGTATTGGTTTGAAGAAAATTCTGGACGACTCGAGTGAATAATTTGGCCATTCAGAGTTTCCGTCATGAATCCCATGGAACATTTATGGAACTTAATTGAGAGGCCACTTCGTGCAAAAAATCCTGCACTAGCAATACTTTCACAGTTGCGGATGGCTGTGGAGGCAGCACGGTTCAATATTTCTGCGGGAGGCTTACACCGACTTGAGTACATGCCGCGTCCAGTTGCTGCACTACGCCGGGCTAAAAGAGGTCCGACACGATGCTAGGGGGTTGCCCATGACTTTTATCGCCTTTGTGTAAGTTTCAGTAGGTCCTTAGAGAACAACTCGAGATCTCATTAAACCTTACTTCACACTAATGAGGATGTAAGTATCAACCTCAATAATATTTTGGGGTGTAGCACAGCGGCTTACATCGATATTAGACTGTAAAGAAAAATGGCATACCTGCGATTTTTAGGAATTACAACCTCCTTGATGGAACTGCTACAGTATTTTCGAAATATTGTCATTCATTTATTTTTTTACATTTTACAGCATGACGTGTCACTGCACCCAACAGTTTTTTCGGGTTGCAACAATGTTCTGTGTTGCTGAAAAAAATCCAAACAATATATGGATCTGCGTAATGCCTTTCAATAGCGTCAGGAAATGTAAAATCGGCGAAGTGCAGCCCTGAATCATATTCAGACGTATAGTTTAAGATAAAATGCATGCTGCTGGTGATCGGCTGTTATGGGCAATCTACTGTTTTTGTATACGGTAAAGGGACCGAAATTCACTAGGTTATGTCCAGCACCGGCGATTGTCTACTGCCTTTTAAACAAAATCTTCCGCTTGATTTAGTTACTTTATGATAAAAGAACATAATAATTATGTTAGAATGTTAAGTCTCAAGGAGAATGATGTACTGTTCCCCGACGATTTCTGGTTATAGTTGGATAACAGTGAAGCTTCAGTTCGGCACTTGAAGGGAGCCCTTTTACCGGAACAGTTATAACCGAGAGTACTGAAGAAAATCAAATGTGATATTTGTTTACAAGGAGGAGCCAGTTTCTATATAAAGCCAAAAATATGACGAAAAGAAGAGTCGTAAGAACAGAGAATACACTCCTAACATTAATTTTTATAATGTTATGTGAATCAAGAATAAATAATATCTTTCTCACGGAATTGACCAGTTTTCTCCAGCGCAACGTTATTAACTATCAGTTTAGCAATGGCTCTCTCTCTCTCTCTCTCTCTCTTTCTCTCTCTCTCTCTCTCTCTCTCTCTCCCCTCCCCTCCCCTCCCCTCCCCTCCCCTCCCCTCCTTCTGCTCTTGTGCGTATTTTCGTGAGTAAGCACTGCGTGATATAATGTTATATTTTAATATAGAGCTGTTCAGAAATTCTGGATGAATGTATATTTTATCAGTAATATGAGAACGTTTGTGACCACAGTGAAAATATTTTTATACTAATATTTTTAACATAAAAGCAATTATTTTTTGTCCATGGCGAGACGCTTAATGAAAGGCGAATCTCTAACATGTGACGTGTTCCCGACGTATCGCTTCCGTGATGGATTCGGTTTGTTCGCTGGTACACATTGTTTCCATTCGCTGCAGTAAATAAATCCTTACCACTTCTGCATGGAACGAGTGAGTTCGTCACCCGATGTTAGATTGTGTTTCTGTTGTCAGAGGAATTTTAATTTTCAATTCGAAATTAAAAATAGCGTTTGTTTTGTTGACGCGAACCTTTACTTTGTTATTACAAGTGTAAATCGATGACGTGCAAGCAGAGTCGCAGCCATCATTTGAATAATTGTCGCCTGCGTGTTTGTTTATTTATCGAGAGAGAGTGGCGCGCATTCGTGTAGCGTAACAACTCGAGGCGACAGGCTATGCCGACCCCTGACACCCCCCCCCCCCCCCTCCGTCAACAACGCCATCCCACCCACGTCCAGCCAACTTTGCGCCTCTCATCCGCCGCTCTCTAAGCCATATCCGCTTGACCGTGCGAAAATATCTATCAACAGACTATAAACATGTGTTAGCGTGTTTCGTAACCACTGTGAATGTGGTATGTAGAGATACTGTGTGTAACTGATTAAAGGAGAAAAATACACTGCTGAAAAAGAAAATTAGAACACCATTTTAGTGGTTTCTAATTCACTCAAGATTTATTGTTGCAATAATGCATATGGAGTACATGAAATGATAACATATACAGACCAATAACACGAGCCAGTTCTGAGGTACCAGGTATAGACTGATGCTGAAACACCCATATTAGTAGGTGGTGCAGCCTCCACGTAAGAGTTGTTGGTCGACGAGTCGCACGAGTCACTTCTCGTCCCATCATTTCACACACGTGCTTGATTGCACACAGTGTGGAGGGCATGCTGGCCAGAGAAGTTGCAGCCGATCTTGCAGAGCACGTTGAGTTTGATGAGCAGTGTGTGGAAGAGCATTATCGTGTTGGAACAACACATCACCTTCTTGTTGCAAGAACGGCAAAAGAACGGATCTAACGACATTCTGCGCGTACCAAGCACTGGTTACCGCCCCCCCCCCGCCCCTAGCATCAAAGGTGAACGAGAGTTGTAGCTTATCGCACCCCTGACCACTGTGTCTTGAACGAATTCACTCTGCGAGACAGTGCTCACCAGATCTACGTCGTATGCGCAAACGACCATCACCTGCCTGCAGGCTGAATGCTGAATCTGCTTTCATCGCTGGAACCCTCGGCGCGTCATTCCATCTTGCAAGTGATGCTGTGGTGTGAGTGGAAGACGGGCAGGAGTTGTGCGTGCCCATAGCCCCACTGCTAGTAACCGGTTCGAACAGTTCGTGTTGACACATCTGGGCTCACAAGCTCTGCTGTTAGTTGTGCTGTGATACCTGTATGATGTGGCACTGCTGTCCCTACAATACGACGATCCTCGCAGGCGTCTGTGATACGTGGACGAACAGAACCTCGTTTACGGGTGTGAGAATGTTCACGTGACCACTGACAGCAGTATCGTTGCACAATTGTCGCAGAACGTCCAGCTTGTGTGGCAGTGCTCCGAAAGGACCATTCTGCCACTCGGAAGGCCACAATTTGACCCCTTTCAAACTCGCTCAGTTGGTTGGTTGGTTGGAGGATGCACGACTGCGTCACCGCCGCTTGGTTCCCAAGTTTTCACCACACACAGCCTTCTGGCTGAGAGCATTCCCTATTAAAGGATAGACACAGATGGCGCTCTGGAAGCTATGCCACTACGCTATCCATTGGCCAACGACGTTGAGACCATTATCAGTACACCTACTATCCTCCAGGTAGCATAAGCCATCGTCTTTCCAGGTGTACTATTTTTTTTCCAACAGTGTATAATAATGCATAAAATGAAGCGTCTAAAAATTGAGATTGACACGAAGTGGAAATTTCCAGATCAGAAGTGGGTGGACGAGAAACGCAAGGATTTACAGTGGAGTTGAAACTAGAAGGGACTTGTAACGCGTAGTGCGCAGAGAGGGACAAGGAGAATACATTGCATCGCTGCCAGTTTGAGCTTTGTCTCTGTCCCACGGCAGACGGTCCATCGGAACGTTCGATAAATTATTAGTGTTCCTGCTTAATGTAATACCTAATGGTTTTGCTTTATTATTGTTGTGGACGTCAGTCCGAAGACAGATTTGATACAGCTCTCCATGCTACTCTATTCTGTGCAAGCCTCTTCATCTCCAAATAACTTTGCAACCTATTTCCATATGGACCCACTTACTGTACCGATATCTTCTAAGTCTCTCAGTGATGGCAAAGGTTTTGGAAGGAAGAGCGGCTGAATATAATGAACACGCGCCACAACGGGACAGTGGATTGGTTCCATTCAAATGGATTGGTTCCACACTCACGCGGTCGGCCACTGACAGGTCCACAACCCCACCCACTCCTCGTTCACCTGAAATCGACGTCCGTGCATGTCTCTCTTCATGTCGCCAAAGATGTGAAAATCATATGGTGAAAGATCTGGGCTGTACGGAGTACGTAGCATTATTTCCCAACTAAATCGTTGAAGCGTGGCCTTCGTCCGATTGGCAATGTAGGGGTAGGCGTTATCGCGCAACGGGACGCTTTCTCTATTCGTCGAGAGTGGAACCACAATCAGTGTAGACACTTTGCGGAAACTACGACGCGCCATAAAGTCAGCCCAGGAATGCCGCCGGACGGAATCTTCCTTTTGCAAGATAACGCAGCGATTTGTTCGAGAAACACTGCAACATCCTCCATACAACCCAGATCTTTCACCGTGTGATTTTAACAATTTTGGCGACCTGGAGAAAGACATGTGTGAACATCGATTTCAGTCTGGCGAGAAAATGCGAAAGTGGGCGGGGCTCTGGACACGTCAGCGGCCGACCGCGTTCTACGAAAAGGGAATTGATCGTCTCGTCTCCCAGTGGGATAAATATCTTAACGCGCGTGGTGATTACTTTTGAATGGAACCAACCCATGGTTCTATTGTGGCCGGTGTTCGATTTTCATTGACTGCCCTTCATACTTGGGTGAGGCCGTGGATTTTCGCGGCGAGACCAGCAAAATCTGTTAAGGGAGCTGCTAGTCGAGAACGTAAGGTTGTGTGAAATGGACGAGAGTACATTTCAGTATGTGCTCAAAAACGTAGCTCCTCATATTACTAAGCAGAATACTCACCTCGGAAATGCTATAGCCGCAGAAGGCAGACCTAACGAAACACTACTATTTTTTACAAGAGGGGAAAGCTGCTCTAGTTCAGCACTCGAATACCACAGTGTGCATTGACGAAAATAATACCAGAAACGCATGGAGCCATTTATAAAGCATTAAAGGAGAAACATCTGAAGGCAAATAACTGTTTAGTACGTGCTATAGCCATCAATAAATATTTTAATTTCTACAAAAGTTTTAGTAGGTTTTCTTCTTTATATCCTGTGGGATGCATCTTGATCCCACTTCACACCTAATGGCCTCCTTAATTTCTTTCCTTTTTTTTATACCGCTCTCGCTTATTCATATTCTACGAGGGTCATTCAGGAATTAAGGAGACAAATTGTTCTGGGGAAAAAACTGTTAGTAGGGTACGTTTGGTACTTTTATGGCATTAAGTTGGCATCACTGGGACGAGCCCTGATCTGCTGATGTTTCAACATTGTTTTGTTTATAACTCCAGAATACATTTCACGATGGCGAGTCCGCTTGAAACGTCCACATTAGTTGAACAACGTTCTGTTATTCGTTTCTTACTTGCTGAAGACGAGAAACCAGTGATTATATACTGTAGAATCTCTAAAGTTTATGCTGAGGGTTGTATAATTGTACAAATTCTTACAAGTGGTTAGAGCAGTTCAAAAATGGTCGCGACTCAGTGACTGACGAACGCGTTCTGGACGACCAGTTGCAGTTTCAACTCCATCACTTTAAAGACGAATTGATGCCATTATTCGTGCCGACCGCCGTGTGACTGGAAATGATAGTTGATAAGGTTCAAGTTAGTACTGTTACAGTTCATAACATTATCTGTAACAAGCTGAAGTACTACAAAACATGTGCAAGATGGGTCCCAAAGGAGTTGACGTGCCTACACAAGGAAACAAGGTTGGAGTGCGCGCAGAGCTAAAGAAACGCTGTGAAAGAGAAGGTGAGCACCTTCTCAACAAAATTTTAACTTTGGTTTACTATTATGAGCCAGAATCAAAAAGACGCAGCATGGAGTGGAAGCACACCAATTCACCTGTCAATAAAAAATTCAAAACCCAAGCATCAGCAGGAAAAGTCATGTTGACGGTGTTTTGGGATGCTGAAGGTCCAGTTTTTTGTGATTATCTCGAAGAGCAGTGTACAATGAACAGCCAGTACTACTCGGATTTGCTTTTGAACAAGGTGAAGGCAGCCATGAGAGAGAGACGTCGTGGATCTCAGAGGGGAAGTGTGATTCTCCAGCAAGACAACGCACGACCTCATATTGCTCAACTAATCCTTGAAACCATCGACAAAATTGGCTGGGAAGTACTGCCTCATCTCTCTTACAGTCCTGATTTATCACCTAGTGATTTCCATTTGTTTGGTGCACTGACAGTGGCATTACATGGGGAGTGGTTCCAGGACAACGAGGACGTGAAAAAGTTTGTGGGCAATTGGTTCAAACATCAAGATAAAGAGTTCTTTGCTGCCGGAATAAAAAAGCTTGTAGCCCGTTGGAACGACTGCATAAATATTCAAGCGGATTATGTTGAAAAGTAGAAAAAATATTGTTTTGTAAAAATGAACGTATTTTCTTCAAACCACTTTGTCTATTTAATTACTGAATGACTCTCGTATTTTTGTATTGGGGATGCCGTAAGTTATACATGCTACATCTGCCTCGCACATTTCTATCAATTTCGATGTAGATGCGACGTACCATGGAAATTTCGAAGCCATGTTTTGAGCACACCTAAGGCGAGGGGCTAGATTTGACCAAGGCAATCTTTGACTAAGTTCCTTATTACACTACTAAATTTTTTTCGACGAGTAAATTTTGTCAAAGAAAATTTGATAGTGTAATACCGACAGTAAGGAAGGCTGGGGAAGCAAATTGGCCGTGTACTTTTCAGTGGAACCACATCGGCATTTGCCTTAGGTAATCTGGGGAAACCGCTAGAAACACAAATCCGAATGGGCGCACGGGGATGTGAACGACCGTACTTTGTGAAGTGTCGGCAGTTCTAGAGCAATGTCGCAGTATTAGGAGCCTTCTCAAGTAGGCTCAACAACAGACTGGTGATGGGAGAAACCGAACGGCTGAAACCGATATCAGTATTTTAATTCTGAATAACTGACTGGTATGTAGAGGTATTTGTTTGGTCTCGGTTAAAACAGATGTTTTATTTTTTTTATTTTTTGCTACTAACCGGATAAAAAGAACCGGTGCCTCAATTCATCACA
Source organism: Schistocerca nitens (assembly GCF_023898315.1). Classification (NCBI taxonomy): domain Eukaryota; kingdom Metazoa; phylum Arthropoda; class Insecta; order Orthoptera; family Acrididae; genus Schistocerca; species Schistocerca nitens. The sequence continues at coordinate 361,888,641 of NC_064621.1, forward strand.
TTTTTTTTAAAAAAAAAACGAGTAATGTTTGCTCGTAAAAGTTCAGTTGCTTTGTTATTATAGAAAATGGGAAAAGCGATCAGTGGTATTTTAATAACAATGCTGCTGGCAGCTGGAAACGATTAACGGACATATGACATAAGAGTTGGCACAGCATTGCTGACAATGATAATGTTCCCACTGCCATGTGTCGTGACCTATTAAACGATGCGCGTGCACGTTCAGTGTGGACTGCTTTCTCATTTGTGAGCCAATAATGTACCTGTTGCCGTCAGGCGAACTCAAAAATAATTGGTGTCTGCACAGATTGTGGGAACAACAAGATAGGGGTAAGAAAGTTGTTGAGTGAAGGGAAGTCCATTTGTTGTGTTGCCGTTCTTCTACAATTAATAGTAGCAGATGGTCTGGAGGACATTAATAATGAAATTTTAAAAAGCGTAATAAGCGCAGTAAAATCAGTCGTGATATTTGCAAAGCAGAGTATTGTATTTGTGTGGGACCTCAGGGTGGGGGACGAACGGGAGGACAAAGCAGAGGGAAATGTAATGCTTTTGGATAAGTCAGCACAAACGAGGTGAAATATCACCTAAGTTATGTTGAAACGTTTTTAAAACTGTCGCCATCAACTGGTCTACTGCTACCCAATCCCTCCGTAAAAAAAAAAAAAAAACAGTCTGATACAGATGTTGAATTGTCAGAAATATACGCTGTTTTAATGCCTTCAGGCAAGGTCACAAAGGAGAATTCTGGAAGCGAGTACATTACCAGAAATCTTGTTATTCCCTTAGTAACCACTCCCGAAAATTCATCTCAATCCTAAACATAGTGCAGACAAAGTCCTGTCTCGACAGCTTCTGTGCAACCTTAAAAGAAATAAGGGCAAAATATTATAGTTCTGATAACAATTCTTCACTGTCAAATCTAGGGTGTAAAAAAATGTACTTGGTCTCCCTCATTGCCAGCAAAGCTGTTGCAAATGTGACATAAGAGATAAACGTCTACTTTGGCGAAACCGGCAAACTTTCGCCTCTGCTTCAAAAGCAGGAGCCTAGGACAACTGCAAACCCTATTTGGTCATCACTTGATGAGGAAGTAGCCAAGAAGGATGGTCTAGCGGAGCCTGTTGTCTCCGAATGAAATAGAAGAAATAGCTTTGCTTTCAGCATCCTTTACTACCCAAAAGCAGTGATTCATTATTTAAATTTCAACTGTTTCATGTTCCTGTTAAAAGTTACAGTTCGCATTTTTTGAAAGGGCGTTTTTATGTTTGTAAATAAAAAATCAGTTGTGTTGAAATTCCTGTTAAAAAGTGAGTAAAAATATTTGACTACAAAACGGGTTTTTCATTCGAAGTAATTAGAGAAAAAACAGCTACATAAAAAATCAGTTGTATTCAAATTCCTATTAAAATTGAATGAATATATTTGACTGCAAAATGGATTTTTCATTTGAAATGATTAGAGGAAAAAACACTGTAAATTTTATACATAAGCTTATTATTTCTCTGCCATTTTTGTGGAATAATAAAAGAGAAAGGAAATATGGCAACAGTAATAAATTCAGAACTTAACAATTCATTCATAATTTATAATAAAAATGGAAAGTGGCTGATCTGCTGCATGTGTCTGTATTATATGTCTTTATATGCTTGTAGCCCTTGGAAACGGACAACTTAACACGGAGAATAGAGAACTGCACTGACTATTCGTAATGCCCAAACAGTGGTATGTTCCTCTTTTACAACATGATTTTTAAGCAGACTGTCAAAAACTGATATTCAGTAGGAGAATGCTGGGGGTTGTTCATAGTATTCAACCACACTTTTTTTTCTACGTATATTGAAACTTATAAGGCGAAAGCCTCAGAATTTGTCATTTTTTCATGATGTCTACGTTTATTACTGTAAAAAAATGGCAGCAAAACATCGAAAATCGGTAATTTCAGAAACCAGTTATTTTCAGCGGTTTTAACAGTCAGGCTGAACTGCAGATGAAAAAAAATTGGTATACCCGAAAACCGGTTCTTTCAGCGATATCCACTCATCCCTACGACTTCGAACAGATTGAGAGACGCGCTGTTGCGATCGTAACAGGTCGGTATAGACAATGAGATCTGCTCGGGGAACGTACTTGTGAATCCTTGGAAGAAAGACGACGTATCTACGTCTCGGGAAACTCTTTTTGGGAAAATTTAGACAACAAGTATTTTAGGAAGAGTGTGTGTGACCATTATGCGGTCACCATTGTATATCTCGCGTAGGCATCGTGAGAATAAGATAATATTTAATATTTATATATAATTATAATAATATAAGAGGTGTATCTGTTGAGAGGCCAGACAAACGTGTGGTTCCTGAAAAGGGGCAGCAGCCTTTTCAGTAATATCAGGGGCAACAGTCTGCATGACTGACTGATGTGGCCTTGTAACAGGATCCAAAATGGCCTTTCTGTACTGGTGCTGCGAACGGTTGAAAGCAAGGGGAAACGACAGCCGTAATTTTTCCCGTGGGCATGCAGCTCTACCGCGTGGTTAAATGATGATGGCATCCTCTTTGTAAAATATTCCGGAGATAAAATAGACCACATTCGGATATCCGGGCGGGGACTACTCAGGAGGATGTCGTTATCAGGAGAAACAAAACTGGCGTTCTACGGATTGGAGCGTGGAATGTCAGATCGCTTAATCGGGCAGGTGGGTTAGAAAAGTTAAAAAGGGAAATGGACAGGTTAAAGTTAGATATAGTGGGGGTTAGTGAAGTTCGGTAGCAGAAGATGGTTCAAATGGCTCTGAGCACTATGGGACTCAACTGCTGTGGTCATAAGTCCCCTAGAACTTAGAACTACTTAAACCTAACTAACCTAAGGACATCACACACATCCATGCCCGAGGCAGGATTCGAACCTGCGACCGTAGCGGTCGTGCGGTTCCAGACTGTAGCGCCTTTAACCGCTCGGCCACTCCGGCCGGCTGGTAGCAGAAGAAACAGGACTTCTAGCCAGGTGAATACAGGGTAATAAATACAAAATCAGATAGGGGTAATGCAGGAGTAGGCTTAACAATGAATAAAAAAAAATAAGAACGCGATGAAGCTACTGTGAACAGCATGGTGAAAGCATTATTATAGCCAAGATAGACACCAAACCTACACCCAGCACATTAGCACAAGTTTACGTGCCGATTGACCCCGCCGATGATGAAGAATTTGAAGAAATATGTGATACAAAAGAAATTCAAATTATTAAGGGAGACGAAAAATCAATAATCATTGGGGACTGGAATTCGAGAATAGGAAAAGGAAGAGAAGGAAAAATAGCAGGTGAAAATGGTCTGGGGGAAAGTACAGAAAGAGGAAACCGCCTGGTAGAGTTTTGCTCAGCTCATAATATAATCATAGCTAACACTTGGTTTAAGTATGATGAAAGAAGGTTGTATACATGAAAGAGACCTGGAAACACAGTAAAGTTTCAGATTCATTATATAATGGTAAGACAGAGATTTAGGAACCAGATTTTAAATTGTAAGACATTTCCAGGGGCAAATGTAGCCTCTGATCATAGTTTATTGGTTATGAACTGTAAATTAAAACTAAAGAAAGTGCAGAAAGATAAGAATTTAAGGAGATGGGACCTGGATAAACTAAAAGAACCAAAGGTTGCAGAGAATTTCAGAGAGAGCATTAGCAAACCATTGACAAGAACAGAAGAGGAATACAGTAGAATGGGTACCTTTGAAAGATGAAACAGGGAAGGCAGCAGAGGATCAAGTAGGTAAAAAGACAAGGGTTAGTGGAAATCCTTGGGTAACGCAAGAGAGATTAAATTTAATTGGTGAAAGAAGAAAATATAAAAATGCAGTAAATGAAGCAGGTCATAGGGAATACAAATTTCTAAAATATGGGATTGAGAGTAAGCGCAAAACGGCTAAACAGGAATTACTAGAGGACCAATGTAAGGATTTGGAAGCATATATCACTAGGGGAGCGATCTTTGGAGAAAAGAGAACCACCTGCAAAAATATTATGAGCTCAGATGGAAAACCAGTTCTAAGCAAACGAAGCAGAATAATGGAAGGAATATATAGAGGGGCCATACAAGGGAGATGTACTTGAGGGCAATATTATGGAAATAGAAGAGGACATATATGAAGATGAGATGGGAGATCACTTGTTAGAAGCGAACACTACCACAAGAATTCTATGCTGCAGTCTCTTAACGCCTTGTCGGATGATAGGATAAGTGTTTTAAGTGAACAAGGGGAGTATGTTGAAACAAAATAAATTTCAGGCTGATCTACTATACAGGACCTATATGACAGGGTAAGAAATATTATAGGGTAGTGGAAGACTGCCTTGCAGGAGCCACATATGATAGGCAAAACTTGGGGAAGGTTGACATATATAGGGGGGGGGGGGAAATTGGGCAAAGAAAGGGGACTGGAAGCGAATGGATTGGGAGGAAAGGGGAGGAGGTGTGAACAAAGAGAGACAGAGGAGAAGGAGATGGGCAAAGAGATGAGGGAGGAGTAAATGGATTGGGAGAGGGAGCAGGAGGGGATGGGCAGTGAGAGGGGGCAGAAAGAGATGAATAAGGTGGGGTGGAGGAGATGAATAGGGAAAGGCGGGCAGGATGGAATGGACAGAGAGAGAGGTGGGTAGGAAGACAGGAATAGGATGAGACAGGCAGGAGGATATGGATAGGGAGAAGGGAGAAAGAGGAGGTGCCGGCCGCGGTGACCGAGCGGCTCTCGGCGCTCCAGTCAGGAACCGCGCTGCTGCTACGGTCGGAGGTCGAATCCTGCCTCGGGCATGGATGTGTGTGATGTCCTTAGGTTTAAGTAGTTCTAAGTCTAGGGGACTGATGACCTCAGATGTTGAGTTCCACAGTGCGCTGAGCCAGAGAGGAGTTGGATAGCGTTCTCGCTTCCCACGCCCGGGTTCCCGGGTTCGATTCCCGGCGGGGTCAGGGATTTTCTCTGCCTCGTGATGGCTGGGTGTTGTGTGCTGTCCTTAGGTTAGTTAGGTTTAAGTAGTTCTAAGTTCTAGGTGACTTATGACCACAGCAGTTGAGTCCCATAGTGCTCAGAGCCATTTGATTTGGTGGTGGATACAGAGAGAGGGGGAGGCTGAGGTATATAGAGAAAAGGATGGAGAAGGAGATAAACAAACAGAGAAGGGGAAGAGGTTATGGACAGAGAGAGGTGGGAGAAGGGGAACAGGAGGTAGGTGGAAGGTGTAGAGGGGTAGTGAATGGGTGGAAAAGGAAGAGGGGAAAGGAGGAGATGGACGAGTGAGGGCGAGGAGATATAGCAGAAGGAGGTGGTAGGAAGGTACGGTTGGAGAAAGGGGGTGGAGGAAAAGATGTACAGATAGAGGGGGAGGATTATGTGGACAGAGAGATGGGTGGGTGGGAGGGATGGACCCAGAGAAGGGGAAGAGAAACGTGGGCAATGTATGTGTCAAATGCATTCGCTAGCGAGGCCACGGGGAAAAGGCTTGTACATAATAAACTGAGCAGTTTTATTGATTACTATTCTCAAGGTGTGCATACTGACAAGTATGTCATCGGCATGGTGGATAAGACATTTCGCCACTTTTAAGGGTGATACGACAGACGCCGGCTAATTCAAATCAGAGTGTAACGGAGGTGGAAGAAAGCAGGATGTGTCCACGGTGGGCAGTGTGCTGGCGAGGCGGGAGCGTGCCTGTGTGGGGGCGGCAGCAGAGGGGGGTTGTCGCAGCAGGTGGATGGATGTCGGTGCGGCCTCCCGCAGCTCTTCAGGTATCGATCTCTGGCGCGCGAGCGGCGAGCCGAGGTGTGCCGCCTGCGCCTCTGTCTCTTTCTGCAGCTGTCCGCCGCTCTGCCTGTGGCTGCGACCGCCCCCTCCCCTTGCCCCTCTTCAGCCGCCACTGCAGCCGCTGGCATCTGCCCGAGTACTGCGAGCTCCACTCCGGAGCCGTTTCCCTCGCACACGTCCGGCTATCCAACTTCTAGCCGTCGCTTACGTCTATACACGCTGCCCCACTTATCTTGACGCCTCCAAGTAACTTTCCGTCTAGGAGCAAACTAAAGAAAAAATGTATCAAGCAAATGTTGATTTTCTCGTTGGGTCTGCCGTCGGGTCATACAATCACCTTAACGTCATGCAATCATCTTCTGGTGAGAATGTTGTCTGCTAATTTCGCCAGAACTGATTCGTATCGTAGACAGCGGAACTTTTACACTGAGGTGACGAAAGTCATGCAATAACGATATGCATGTATACAGATGGCGATAGTATGCCGTATACAAGCTATAAAAGGACAGTGCGCTGGCGGAGCGGTCATTTGTAGTCAGATGATTCACGTCAAAAGATTCCTATTATGCCGCACGATGAGAATTACCACACTTTGAACGCGGAATGGTAGTTGGAGCTAGACGTATGGGACATTTCATTTCGGAACTCGTTTGGGGATTCAATATTTCAAGATGAACAGTGTCAACAGTGTGCCGAGAATACCACATTTCAGGAATTACGTCTGACCACGGACAACACAGTGGCCGACAGCCTTCACTCGAAGACCGAGAGCAGCGGCGTTTGTGTTTTCCGTGCTAACAGACAAACAGCACTGCGTGAAAGAGCCACAGAAATCAATGCTGGACGTATGACAAACGTTTCCGTTACGACAGTGCGGTGAAATTTGGAGTTAATAGGCTATGGGAGCGGACGACCGACGCGAGTGTCTTTGCTAACAGCACGACATCGTCTGCAGCGCCTCTCCTAGGCTCGTGACCGTGTCGGTTGGATACTAGACGACTGGCAAACCGTGACGTTGTCAGATGAGTCCCAGTTTTAGTTGGTAAGAGGTGATGGTAGCGTTCGATTGTGGCGCAGACCCCACGAAACCGTAGACCCAATTTGTCAGCAATCGCTGTGGATGCTGCTGGTGGCTCCATAATGGTAAATAAGGAAGTGTGTTTAAAGTCCCGTCGACATCGAGGTCATTAGAGACGGAGCACAAGCTCGGATGGTTTTAAGCATGGGGAAGGAGACTGGCCGTGTTTGTCCAAAAGCACCATCCCAGCATTTGCCTGGAAAATCACAGAAAACCTAAAGCTGGATGGCTGGAAGCGAGATTGAACTGTCGTCCTCCCGAATGCGAGCCCATTGTGCTGACCATTGCGCCACCTCGCTCGGCCCCATAACGGTGTGGGCCTTGTTTACATGTAATGGACTGGTCCTCTGGTCCAACTGATTTGACAATGCGCAATGTCACAGGGTCACAATTTTCCACGATTTGTTTGAAGAAAGTTCTGGAGAATTCGAGCGAATGATTTGGCCACCCTTACGGCCTGCATGAATCCCATCGAACGTAAACGAAAGGTCAGATCGTGCACAAATTCCTGCGCCGGCAACACTTTTCCAATTATGGTCGGCTATAGAGGCAACATGGCTCAATATTTCTGCAGGGGACTTCCAATGACTTGGTGAGTCCATGCCACATCGAGTTGCTACACTACGCTGGGCAAAAGAAAATCCAACACGGTATTAGGAGTACCACATAACCCTTGTCACCTCAGTGTAGTTCATCACTGCTTGTTATGCCTCTGTCTTTCGACGTCATAGAGGTACAGACAGCACAGTGATTAGGCGGCTAAAGAAATTATCTGGTTCGCCGTGACACAGTCACAACAATTCCGTTGCTCCCTTTTTGAATGGGTAGTCGCATATCCTAGCGGGAGTCGACCGTTGACAAGATCAAAATGCACTGCAAGATGTTGAAAACTGATCGATTACTGATTTCATTTTTCCCACTGTCTTCCCCCAGTCTTCGAGTACTAGGTGCCCCATTTATCTTGCGATCCTCCGTGCTTCACGGAGATGCGTGAGCCACTTTGTTTTTCGTCATTCATGTCTATTCGACAGCTCTGGAAGAGTCTGCACCAGCTAACCACTGTGTCATATGATGGTGCGTTGTTGCCACTCACTTCCACCAGCTGAGGATTTATGCAGCGTTGTCAAATGCAGAAAATCGATTACCGTGTGACATTTCACTTTATCAGTGGGCTGCTAGCGACGTGATACGGTACTGTGGCGCAACACGGGGACAGCGGCATGGAGTTACCACTGTGAATAATTTCGTAGGCCTTTGAATGAGTCGTTTAGTCATTTGAACAAGTAGTTTAGTGAACATCTATCATAACGATACCAGTGTAGTTGCAACATGTCCAATGCTGCCATTGGGGTGAAGGGGGGAGGGGGGTTTGATGTAGCAAAATTTTTGATCGAACTAAGGCAGGAACATTGGCTATACTTTTCATTGTTAATTCAGTTCATGCTTTCGTGCTCGTATTGATGCAATTCTTTTTTTGTGTTAATTCCGAAAGTTGTTACTTTGCATTATGCAAATACATTTATTATACATAAGATTGCATTTGCTCCACGCAAATATAAATGCTTTGTGTGTGTGTGTGTGTGTGTGTGTGTGTGTGTGTGTGTGTGTGGTCTTCAGTCTTGAGACTGGTTTGATGCAGCTCTCCATGCTACTCTATCCTGTGCAAGCTTCTTCATCTCCCAGTACCTACTGCAACCTACGTCCTTCTGAATCTGCTTAGTGTATTCATCTCTTGGTCTCCCTCTATGATTTTTACCCTCCACACTGCCCTCCAATACTAAATTGGTGATCCCTTGATGCCTCAGAACATGTCCTACCAACCGGTCCCTTCTTCTTGTCAAGTTGTGCCACAAACTCCTCTTCTCCCCAATTCTATTCGCTACCTCCTCATTAGTTACGTGATCTACCCATCTAATGTTCAGCATTCTTCTGTAGCACCACATTTCGAAAGCTTCTATTCTGTTCTTGTCCAAACTATTTATCGTCCATGTTTCACTTCCATACATGGCTACATTCCATACATGGCTACATTCCATACAAATACTTTCAGAAACGACTTCCTGACACTTAAATCTATACTCGATGTCAACAAATTTCTCTTCTTCAGAAACGCTTTCCTTGCCATTGCCAGTCTACATTTTATATCCTCTCTACTTCGACCATCATCAGTTATTTTGCTCCCCAAATAGCAAAACTTTAAGTGTCTCATTTCCTAATCTAATTCCCGCAGCATCACCCGACTTAATTCGACTACATTCCATTATCCTCGTTTTGCTTTTGTTGATGTTCATCTTATATCCTCCTTTCAAGACACTGTCCATTCCATTCAACTGCTCTTCCAAGTCCGTTGCTGTCTCTGACAGAATTACAATGTCATCGGCGAACCTCAAAGTTTTTACTTCTTCTCCATGGATTTTAATACCTACTCCGAATTTTTCTTTTGTTTCCTTCACTGCTTACTCAATATACAGATTGAATAACATCGGGAAGAGGCTACAACCCTGTCTCACTCCCTTCCAACCGCTGCTTCCCTTTCATGTCCCTCGACTCTTATAACTGCCATCTGGTTTCTGTACAAATTGTAAATAGCCTTTCGCTCCCTGTATTTTACCCCTGCCACCTTTAGAATTTGAAAGAGAGTATTCCAGTCAACATTGTCAAAAGCTTTCTCTAAGTCTACAAATGCTAGAAACGTAGGTTTGCCTTTCCTTAATTTTTCTTCTAACATAAGTCGTAAGGTCAGTATTGCCTCACGTGTTCAAACATTACTACGGAATCCAAACTGATCTTCCCCGAGGTTGGCTTCTACTAGTTTTTCCATTCGTCTGTAAAGAATTCGCGTTAGTATTTTGCAGCTGTGGCTTATTAAACTGATTGTTCGGTAATTTTCACATCTGTCTACACCTGCTTTCTTTGGGATTGGAATTATTATATTCTTCTTGAAGTCTGAGGGTATTTCGCCTGTCTCATACATCTTGCTCACCAGATGGTAGAGTTTTGTCAGGACTGGCTCTCCCAAAGCCATCAGTAGTTCTAATGGAATGTTGTCTACTCCTTGGGCCTTGTTTCGACTCAGGTCTTTCAGTGCTCTGTCAAACTCTTCACGCAGTATCATATCTCCCATTTTATCTTCATCTACATCCTCTTCCATTTCCATAATATTGTCCTCAAGAACATCGCCCCTGAATAGATCCTCTATATACTCCTTCCACCTTTCCGCTTTCCCTTCTTTGCTTAGAACTGGGTTTCCATCTGAGCTCTTGATATTCATACAAGTGGTTCTCTTTTCTCCAAAGGTGTCTTTAATTTTCTTGTAGGCAGTATCTATCTTACCCCTAGTGAGATAAGCCTCCCTCTACTTCCTTACATTTGTCCTCTAGCCATCCCTGCTTAGCCATTTTGCACTTCCTGTCGATCTCATTTTTGAGACGTTTGTATTCCTTTTTTCCTTCTTCATTTACTGCATTTTCATACATTCTCCTTTCGTCAATTAAATTCAATATTTCTTCTGTTACCCAAGGTTTTCTACTAGCCCTTGTCTTTTTACCTACTTGATCCCCAGCTGCTTCACTACTTCATCCCTCAAAGCTACCCATTCTTCTTCTCCTGTATTTCTTTCCTCCATTCCTGTCAATTGTTCCCGATTGCTCTCCCTGAAACACTGTACAACGTCTGGTTTAGTCAGTTTATCCAGGTCCCATCTCCTTACATTTCCACCTTTTTGCACTTCCTTCAGTTTTAATCTACAGTTCATAACCAAGAGATTGTGTTCAGAGTCCACATCTGCCCCCGGAAATGTCTTACAATTTAATACCTGGTCCCTAAATCTCTGTCTTACCATTATATAATGTGTCTGATACCTTCTAGTGTTTCCAGGATTCTTCCATGTGTACAACCTTCTTTTATGATTCTTGAATCAAGTGTTAGCTATGATTAAGTTATGCTCTGTGCAAAATTCTACCAGACGGCTTCCTCTTTCATTTCTTTCCCCCAATCCATATTCACCTACTATGTTTCCTTCTCTCCCTTTTCCTACCCTCGAATTCCAGTCACCCATGACTATGCGTTCACTATGCTGTTTGTAGTAGCTTAACCGCACTCCTATTTTTTTATTCGTTATTAAACCTACTCCTGCATTACCCCTATTTGATTTTGTGTTTATAACCCTGTATTCACCTGACCAAAATTCTTGTTCCTCCTGCCACCGAACTTCACTAATTCCCACTATATCCAATTTTAACCTATCCATTTCCCTTGTTAAGTTTTCTAACCTACCTGCCCGATTAAGGGATCTGACATTCTACGCTCCGATCCGCAGAACGCCAATTTTCTTTCTCCTGATAACGACGTCCTCTTGCTTAGTCCCCGCCCGGAGATCCGAATGGGGGACAATTTTCCCAAGAGGACGCCATCTTCATTTAACCATACAGTAAAGCTGCATGCCCTCGGGAAAAATTAGGGCTGTAGTTTCCCCTTGCTTTCAGCCGTTCGCAGTACCAGCACAGCAAGGCCGTTTTGGTTAGGGTTACAAGGCCAGATCAGTCAATCATCCAGACTGTTGCCCCTGCAACTACTGAAAAGGCTGCTGCCCCTCTTCAGGAACCACACGTTTGTCTGGCCTCTCAACAGATACCCCTCCGTTGTGGTTGCATCTACGGTACGGCCATCTGTATCGCTGAGGCACGCAAGCCTCTCCACCAACGGCAAGGTCCATGGTTCATGGGGGAAGATAAATGCTTATATATGAAGGAAACCAGTATACCCATATTAAAGTTTTTCACTTGTTGGTAACCTTGAAGTTCTCGAGTAATTGCATCTTTTCATGTGTTAACATCAGAGATAACTAAATGATACAAACATCGTATTCGGCGATGAACCGGCCGCTGCGGCCGAGCGGTTCTAGGCGCTTCATTCCGGAACAGCGCTGCTGCTACGGTCGCAGGTTCGAATCCTGCCTCTGGCATGGATGTGTGTGATGTCCTTAGGTTAGTTAGGTTTAAGTAGTTATAAGCCTAGGGGACTGATGACCTCAGATTTTAAGTCCCATAGTGGTTAGAGCCGTTTGAACCATTCGGCGACGAGCGATGTCAGCGAGTTGTTGATATTTTATTTTTTGAACACTTATGTTGTTATGATGTGCATAAAAAATGGAGAAGAAATTCGTGTTGCGTTAAATGTGGAGTGAGCAATAATAACCTATTTATAACTGAATCATTATTGGTACTACCAACAGAAGTCAATAAATAAATCGCATACGCCTGGTTACCGCATATCGTTTTAAATTTCGTGCTTTTATGTATCTAGAAGGTGCAAACACATGTCGCGCGGAAGGTAGCCGATACACAGTATTCCACGACCAATGTTTAATGATCTGCAGTCAGATCAAGATGGCAGGGGTGCTATAAGTGTGTACCCGACTAGGACAACGCGATCTTTGTGAGCCGAGCGACTCCCTTGTCCACAGAGGACGTCCATAGCGAAACTCGTCCCATGTGTGATTAGAAATTTAGTTCTGAGATAGTTGTTCTGAATAATGTACAGGAATTGAGTAAAGGATAAGAAAGTCACAAAAAAGAATGGTCCTGGCCTGTGATGCTTATGCGTAATTGGCACATTTTTCCCCAGTCTACGGGTATTTCGCTACCCCCATGTCTGATCGGTCTGGCGGGTTGCAGCAAGTTAGGGAACAAAATAAACTTGTTACATCGCGAGGGATCGCTTGTTAGAAGCGAACACTGCCACAAGAATTCTATGCTGCAGTCTCTTAACGCCTTGTCGGACGATAGGATAAGGGGAGTATGTTGAAACAAAACAAATTTCAGGCTGATCTGCGCGGCTCTGATTCCTCTATCCGAGGTTCCAAATTATTTATTGACCCTCTCTCGTATTACAGCCTGTAGACGTATAATTGTGGGCTATACAGTGTTAATTGTCGTTGTATTTAGTAATTAATAAATGTGAAATTAGGTTTAAAATTTTAGAAAGCCTTCTATCAATAGACCGTAAGCTGCGATCTGTACAAAATGATAAAATTCAGTAAAACGGTCTCTATCGCAACAGATGTTTACTGTGTTTTGATTGGCAACCTATTTCTGAACAGTTGACGTCCGTGGTGTTACGGATCCCGCTCCGTCTGAAGATGCTCTAAATTATAGACTGAAACTGGTTGCCAACCAAAATGAACGTCTTTTGAATGATTGAACGTCTTTTGAATGATTTCTTGAAGCCTTCAGCTGCCATTTTCTTTATTTTCTGCACGATTGTACAATTTCGGCCTTAGGCCATTTTCAAGTATTTTACGGATGATTTTTTGTTAGCAGATTATATCATATGCGTCGTTGCTCCTATGACAACATGTCGCGCTCATAGGAGCAACGACGCATATAACATAATCTGCTACTAAAAAAATCATCCGTAAAATACTTGAAAGTGGCCTAAGGCCGAAATTGTACAATCGTACAGAAAATAAAGAAAATGGCAGCTGAAGGTTTCAAGAAATCATTCAAAAAATTCGTCGTAGCTGCGGACCCCATCGCATTAAAAATTATAAAATGAACATCTGTTGCGATAGAGACTGTTTTACTGAATTTTAAAATGTTCTTTTTTACGACAGTATTTATATTGATCATTTAACATCGACGTTTTAGAGTCGACTATTATCAGCCGTCGATGTATAGACGACGGTGATGAAATGGAAATCAACGTCGGTGACTTGCCAAGTTCGCACACCCCTACCTCGGCTGCGTTGGCAGTCAGCTGGCGGCTGGTTGTGCTGCAGTTCAGTAAGGCGAGCGAGGTGACGTTACTAAGGGCTGCTGTTTGTGTCCGCAGGGCCCTCCGCCGCAGCCTGGCCAACTCAAGTTCACTGTGGCGGAGACGTGCGAGCGCATCAAAGAGGAGTTCAACTTCCTGCAGGCGCAGTACCACACGTGAGTACCACCTCTCTGTACACCCTACCTCGGCCAGCAAGGTCGCCGGATCTTTCCCTAACTGAGAACGCGTTTGGAGCACTATGGTCAGGGCCCTCCAACCATTTGGATTTTGACGATCTGACGCGGCAGTTGGACAGAAATTTGCACGATAACCCTCAGGAGGTCGTCCAGTAATTCTTATCAGTCAATGTCGAGCTGAATAACTGTTTGCATAAGGGCTAGAGGCGGACCAACGCCTTATTGCCTTGCTCAGTTTGTGAAGCTTTTTCACTTGAATAAAGTATCCACTTTTTCTGAGATTGTAATCATTTTTCTGTCTGAACATGTACATCACACCTATCGCTTTCCGTTCCATTCGAATAATTCCTCCGTGATGCGTCTTCTTTTTGGTTATTATAAAAATGCAGTTAAAAGTTAAAAACAAATTGAAATAGAAAATATTGACAAAGAACAGAAATTTCTGTTTTCAAGACAGAGCATATTGTTAAGACATTAAAGAAACCCAATTCATTTACAAATATCACGTGTTTCATCGTAGACGAGTTTCTTCCGTTCTTTGACACGCAGATGGTGCACATCCGAGAAAAAAAGGCTTAACCCTCCCCACGTTATGTAACTCGTTTTAAAACTATACAGAATTTTACTCACCGTAAGTCTCTTTAACTAAAGAATTAACAACATCCTCCACATATTATATAACGTATAATATGCTAAATAATTTAGTAAATTTAATATACGAGTATTATACAGCACTTAAATTTGTAGAATTGGTAATATATAGAAATGCTACCGGAAACACAACGTCGTGGTTCCCAGCAACAAATTCAGTAGAAAATAGTCTTCTGTTGTACACCTTTCTTCATGTGATTCTAAAATCGGCCACTAGTTTGAAACCACGACCAGGAAACGTCATACGTTCCTAGGTACACTTTCCCCAAGGCGCAACACTCACACCCACTACTACAGGGTGTTCCCTTTACCCCCTACAATTTATGTATTCCAAATAGCGAATATCACATGTGGGGACGTCTGGGCTTCATCGTGGTCAGGCAAGGGTGTTCATAATGGGTATCGTTCCACAAGGCCGTTACAATTCCACTGACGACCTGAAGTATGCTGTGAGAGAAGTTATACCAGCAGTGCTTCGAAAAATATCGCACGACACCTTGACTATGACGGTGCATAAACTGATCTTTTGGATAAGTAATGTTTCATATCTCTAGAGAACTCCTCAAAAAAACTGTTGCTCATATTAAGTTTATGGGTTTAAGTTGGTTATTATAGGGGGTAAGCGGATTCTGTGGGCAATCTCTACATAACGCTGAAAGAACGAGATCTGCGCAGCTAAACATGTTCCTTTGCTGCAGTAATGTCTCCTCAATGTCCTGGCTAGCATGTTTCCTGTATTTGAATCTTATCGAACAGGCCTGGGATTCGCGTACAACACCCACGCAGCCAACTTAACGTCTACCACAACTGTTCCACATTTGGAAATTACGTATCTTGAGGAGTTGTCCTGCGCCACCCTTTAGATACTCGCAGGAGATACACTGTATGAACAAGCTCTAACAGCATTGCAGTCCGAAGGTGAAAAGTAACGTCGGACAATGTCACTCACTGTTGTAATACTATAATAAGTTGTCCTGCAAAACTTTGCCTATGCTTAACGACGTAATCTGTGTGACGAAATAATCGTCCGTACTAACACGACGACGTCACGTAAGATTTTATATTCAGCTTCCCACGCTATAAATGACACTACAGCTCGCTACGACATCGCTATATACGTTACTATCCCTTAGTGCGTGCTGTAATCTACAACCACAAAATAATTAAACGACTTTGCGTCAACATCTCTTCACATACACTATACAACGGAAAATCTCCCACAAAATTTTGGACGGTTCTCCTATAAACGCGTCGCTATTAAGCAGCTCAACCACACCATTAATCGCAAATAGGAGACGCTAATCCCACACTTCAAGAAATCGGAACTTTTCCTATACCTGGCGAGTCTACAGTCTACAAAAATCGGCGAAATACCATTTTTTTACACCAGCCGATAATCTTCTTAAAATAGCTTTCTAAACGACTTATATTTGCTTTCAACACACTTGTGTTCTATCCCCATTGCAGAATAATTCACGTACCGTACATGTGAGCCGATCTCATCACACTCTTGAGAGAATCTCTCTCGAGGCTCACTACTAGAACAATACTCGGATACTACTACTGAAATTCTGAAAGGACAAGCCAATAACCATCCTCTGCGAACAGACATGTCACGCTAATTCTCTCTTTAACAATAAGTGCTTCTTCTTACAAGGGAACCTCCCCATCGCATCCCCCCTCAGATTTAGTTATAAGTTGGCACAGTGGATAGGCCTTGAAAAACTGAACACAGATCAATCGAGAAAACAGGAAGAAGTTGTGTGGAACTATGAAAAAAATAAGCAAAATATATAAACTGAGTAGTCCATGTGCAAGATAGGCAACATCAAGGAGAGTGTGAGATTAGAAGCGCCGTGGTCCCGTGGTTAGCGTGAGCAGCTGCGGAACGAGAGGTCCTTGGTTCAAGTCTTCTCTCGAGTGAAAAGTTTACTTTCTTTATTTTCGCAAAGTTATGATCTGTCCGTTCGTTCATTGACGTCTGTGTTCACTGTAATAAGTTTAGTGTCTGTGTTTTGCGACCGCACCGCAAAACCGTGCGATTAGTAGACGAAAGGAGGTGCCTCTCCAATGGGAACCGAAAACATTTGATCCCAAGGCCATAGGTCAACCGATTCCTCCACAGGAAAACACGTCTGATATATTCTGTACGACACTGGAGACGGCATGTGCGTCACATGACAGGAATATGTTGTCGACCCACCTAACTTGTACACTTGGCGAATGGGTAAAAAGATTCTTCTACCTTGCCCGATTTAGGTTTTCTTGTGGATGTGATAATCAGTCCCAAAAAAGTGATGAAAACATAAGAGTTTGTCACATAAACTACCACAAATGAATGCATCAGTTTCACAGTCGTACAGTTTTCCCTGTGCTCTGTCAAAACATGTTTTTAACGTTTTCAAATGTTTCCGTGCGTAGACCGTCAAATCCTGCATATGTTCAAGCAAATCTGAACATGTCCTGCAATTTTGGAGAGGGAAGTTGATAATGTGTGAGTGCCTGAACTTTGATAATTGACTGAAAATAAAAAATTAAACTTTTCACTCGAGGGATAAAAAATTAAACTTTTCACTCGAGGGAAGACTTGAACCAAGGACCTCCAGTTCCGTAGCTGCTCACGCTAACCACGGGACCACGGCGCTCCTGAGCTCTCACTGTCTTGATGTTGCTTATGTTGCGCATGGACTACTCAGTTTGTATATTTTGCTTATTTTTTTCATAGTTCCACACAACTTCTTCCTGTTTTCTCGATTGATCTGTGTTCAGTTTTTCAAGGCCTATCCACTGTGCCAGCCTATAACTAAATCTGACGGGGGTGCGATGGGGAGGTTCCCTTGTTAGCAGTCGCCGGCAAACATACCGCACGCCGCGATTCAGAAGTTGGCACTGGCGTAGCAAACTCACTGACTTGACAGGACACTGCTTTTCTCAACCATCAGGTGCTACTGTTACACACATCTACAACATTTTAACAAAAAAGTATAAGAAAACTATACAAACAACGTAACAAACTCTTCATTCTCTTAGCACATGAAAATGGATAATAAGGTGAGGGGATACAGACAAGTGATGCAGTTTTTAGGGTCTGAAGACTTTTTGGCGCATTACACAGCACGAAGTGTTCATAAAGATATCACGCTAATGTCATCGAATTCATGAAACGCTGATGCAAAACAGTGGTGCTCATCGGTGATAATGGCACAGCCACTTGGTGGACGTAAATCTACATATGTCTACATCATATTCCGCAAGATACGTAACGGTGTGTGGCGGAGCTTACTTCTGGTACCATTAACTAATCACACCTACTCTGTTCCACTCGCGGATGGCGCTTGGGGAAAAATGGTTGTCGGTGAGCTTCTGTATTGGGTCTAATTTACCGAATTTTCGCGTCGTGGCCATTTCGTGATTTGTGTTTGGGTAGAAGTAATATGTTGTCGTCTCTTTCCGGAAAGTGCTCTCTCGAAATTTCAATGGCAAACTGCTTCGTATGCCACTACAGTTTGTTGAGCATTTCTGTCACACTCGCGCCGACTAAATGATCCCGTGCAGGAACGCGCCGCTCTTCTCTCTCTCTCTCTCTCTCTCTCTCTCTCTCTCTCTCTCTCTCCCCTTCTCTCCCCCCCCTCCCTCCCTCTCTCCCCCTCCCCCTCCCTCTCTCCCTCCCTCTCCCTCCCCCTCCCTCTCTCTCTCCCTCCCTCCCCCTCCCCTCCCTACCTCCCTCCCTCTCTCCCTCCCTCCCTCCCTCCCTCCCTCCCTCCCTCCCTCCCCCTTTCACCCCCATCCCTCTCCCACCCGCCCTCTCCCACTCTCCTCTCCCTCCCTCCCGCTCCCCCTCCCTCCTTCCTCCCTCCCCCTCCTTCCCCCTCCCTTCTTCCTCCCTCCCTACCCCCTCCCTCTGGATAAAATTTGGATGTCAGCGTTGCACCGCAAGCGTGACGATCGATTACTTTCAATCGAGAATGTTGGCATTACCAGAGACAATCTCATAGCCGACGCCACGTGATCGACAGTGGCGTCCTCTGTACTGCCTATATAATCAGCGCTTCCTCGAGTTCTCTTCGCAGTTCGCCACTTTACTTCCGAGGATGTCTCCCGCAGTCGGAGACGAAACGTCAGGAGAGAGTTTTATACTTCGACCACAGCATATCAGCCCGGAAGTTTTAAGTGAAGTCATTGACAGCTGTCTACTTCAACGCACCTCCGTTACAGTTGCCATTTTGAAAGCTACGTATAGCCCCGCCACTAATCGGTACTTCATGAAACTGTAGGGGCTGAAGCAGAAGCATTCCACCACCACAACAGTAGTGGATTTCTTTTTATGAACATAAATTGCGATTGCTTCATCTGCTTCTGAACTGTTTTGGTAAGCAAAAATGATTTGCCTACCAGTCTCGTTTATTGACAGCATCTTATCGACTTGGTGCCACATTTTAGGGTTTCTTCCAGCTCCAATCGCCTATGAAGCATGGGCAAAGTGACTGCTTAAAAGCCTCTCTGCGTGCTGTAATTAGTCTAATTTTGTCTTCACGGTCTCTACGGGAGCGGAGCTTTTTGGTGTGATGTCATGTTTGCAGCGGACTGCTGGTAAGGCAGTTGTGAAGGCCAGAGGTGGGTGGTGTGTGTGTGTGTGTGTGTGTGTGTGTGTGTGTGTGTGTGTGTGTAATAGGTGACAGGTCCGCGGGCCCCGTGTCGCGCCGCTGTTAACACGTTATGGCGGCTGTAGCGCCCACATAACATCTGCATGTACACGCGGCGCCGACCCGCAGATTTCCCGCACCGTACGCTGTCAGACGAGCACGCCCTCTCCTGAGGCATTGCGTGCCCTGCACACTCGTTACACTACAGCTGTTATGAATATTTAATCGTGCCACTGGCACTTGCACTGCTATTTCCGCTACGACACCAGTAGTAGTAATATTAATAATAGTGGAAGAATAAAGAAGTGTCGACCTCTCGGGTGGTATCTTCATAAGAAGACTGCTGCTGCCTCCGAGTGATTGGACACTGTTGAAAACCAGTGTCAGGTTCTCATATAAAAGGATGCATTCCCATGCTTTATCTTAAAAAATGGAGTTATACAAAAAAAAAACTGCTCAGGCTCTCATTACGCAGGTACTACAAAAAAGGAGGACGAAAGGTGGGGGGTGTATCTACCGAAGTATTATTGTTGTCATTTCATGATATAGGGCGGGCACTGTAACGAGCTAGTCGGCCGCGATCTTAAACGAACGGAACACTTGTCAAACAGACCGCTGGGCGCTGGTCCCTTCTGGTGTCGTGGCAGTCTTTCTAGAATTCTATGCCGGTACAGGAATAGTCTCTTTACTCATTTCAAAATACGGAAAAAGGCAACGTCTTACCCAAAGCCAAGCGGAGTACGTCTACACCTAGAGGACTTCTCTGCTATTCACACTTAAGTGCCTGACAGAGGACTCAAAGAACGATTATGACTATATCTCGACCATGGCACACGTAAATCATTCCGTGCGAGCTCTGATTTCTCTCATCTTATTACGATGGTCCTATCTCTCTGTGCAAATAAGAGTCGCATTCGGAGGAAGAAGTTAGTGATTGAAATTTTGTGGAAAAATTTCCCTGCAGCGAAAAACGCATTACTTTTAATGATTGACACTCCAACTCACGTATCGTATCCGTGAAACTCTTCTCACCATTTTGCGATAGCACAACAAGCAGCTCCTCTTTGAACTTTTTCGATGTCATATCTGGTAAGGATCGCACACCACAAAGCAGTTCCCCAGAGGAGGACGGACAAATGCAGTGGAGGCAGTCTCTTTAGTGGACCTGTTGCATCTTATAAGTGTTCACCCAATAAAACACAGTATTTGGTTTGCGTTCCCCACACATTACCCATATGATCTCTCCAGCTTATTTTGTTCATAATTGAAATGCGTTGGTCGGTTTTAATTGATTCTACAACCTTTGTATTGCTGTGTATTATAATGTAACCTAAATTTACCGTTTTTTTTTCTTTTTACTCAGGTGGAGGACCTCACACATTCCAATATTTAGAGCAATTGCCCCTTTTCGCACTACAGAGATATCTTAATCATTGTGCAATTAGTTTTACTCTTCTGATGAGTTTAGTAAACGGTAAACGGCAAACGTCCTATAACCCTTCTTCGGCATCGCCAGATATGAGTTATTATTCACTCGATGTCTTCCAGTCCATTATACCAACTGTGATTTTCCGAGAGGAAATCACCAATCCAGTCGCACAACTCCTCGGACACATTATTTGATTAGAAGCCGTTTGTTAGGAACGATATCGAAGGCCCTCTGAAAATCCAGAAGCCTGGAATGGACTAAAGAGCCATCTTCTGAATCTCTGCTGGTTATGTGTCAGTAGATCGTTTTGTTCGCAGTATTTCATAATATTTGAACAGAGTGTATGTGTGTTACATCAGGCTCCAACTCTAGCAGCATCTTAAAAAACCATAGTTCAAACAACCCCCACCCCTCTCTTTTCCATCTCAAACTGTCTCATTGAAGGCACGCATCATATTTACTTCTATTCGTCACGCGCAAAGGCTGGATACTTCGTCCATTCGCACTGAAATCACACTCTTTATTGGAGAGCTCACCGTTCCACGACTTTTCTCCTGTAGACATCTCATTCTTTTAGTAGCACTGGTATTTTATTAAAAACTATATGCTGGTCACAGTCCTGGTGTTGGACAACCGCATATTTTCCATTTTTTAAAGTGTCTTGCGTTCATGCTCTATTTCGCTTTCTTTTGTGGTCCCAGTTTCGCCTATTTACACTTTACGACAACCATGCGCCCCTATGTAACACTGCAGTAGTGTGGAGCCGATCAAGCGCGTGTGTTGTATGTAAGAAAGACGCCTTGTATTTTGTACTGGCTGAAGATGTATGTAGTCTTCATAATGCTTTTCCGAAGGCTATAATTTATGCGGATGGTTACTCTAGTAGGGAACGGTACCCTTACAGATTGAGGAGGAGGTCACTCGTTCTTCCTGTTAGCATTATTAAAATAGCTTCGTTTCGAGGTCCTTTGTATGGAAAAGCAGTCACAGCCGTTGCCCATCATTATTTTCCATACGGAGTCCGTCTCCTATCCTAAATAATTAATTGACACAGCCAAGGAAATTATTCTAGGTCGAATGGCTAAAAGTTAATGAAAAAAGTATTTTAAAATACCGAGCTGTATCTGCTCTACCATCCATTGAAACCATAAATATATAAACATCTGCATTTTTGTATAGTCGATCTTTGAAGGTTAACGAATGTGAACAATACAGAAGCACTAGAAGATGCTGGAAGCAGGACAGCAGCGTAACATACTAGCAGATTCACGACAGTCATAAAGCAAATATTATTCTCAAACAGAAGTTGCTGTTGCGTCGCACGTTCCTCCCTTATTCGTCATCGAAGTGCAGATGCGAGTGTTTCTATGAAGTGGTCGAAACACAACGGAATGGAATAGTGTACACACTTGGCAAGAGCAACTTGATGATTGATTTTTGCTGTATCCGCAACATAGTAGCCCAGTGTCAAATGCCTTGCCAGTGATATTTTGCAAGTCTT
Source organism: Schistocerca nitens (assembly GCF_023898315.1). Classification (NCBI taxonomy): domain Eukaryota; kingdom Metazoa; phylum Arthropoda; class Insecta; order Orthoptera; family Acrididae; genus Schistocerca; species Schistocerca nitens. The sequence continues at coordinate 361,910,686 of NC_064621.1, forward strand.
TGCCGCGTGGTAAAACGATGAACAAGACGAGAGAACCAGGAACTTTTAAGCAAAACATGCTAAAACCGCGATATGATTTTGCGAATTTCTATGTAAAATAAAAAAAAAAGATATAGAAAAAGCTCTTGTTCATAGATGACAAGCTGTATAAACAGACGTAGTAAATTTCGTAGGTAATATATGTAATGTGTGTGTCACGGACGTTAGCTAAGTACCTGGGCTAACATGAAATGATGTCAGATTATCACTGCTGTCTGTATAGAAACAAAAATATTTGAATTCATAGTAACCTCCATACGTTGTCACCATGCCACAGAAACTTTTGAGGCAGAATAATAACAAAAGCCATTGGTGATAGCACACGAAGTCGTCTATAATGTACCGGTAAAAGTAAAAGTACGTTAACTAGGAAACTAAGAAGAGCTGAACTATTCGAAAGATGGTTGTTACACATTGTTTGTGGTGTAAAAAATATCTACAGGGTGGGCGAGGAGTCCCCGTAGCCCCCAGTATCGGATGCTAATTGATTTGATTTGTTTTAGCACAAGTACTCACGTATTAAATGTCCATTATATCGGTACGTTCCCCATCGTGCTATAAAAACATTTCCATACGCCTTCATGTTCTTCTTGACATCTCCGGTGTTATAATGCGAAATGCATCCTCAATAACATTCAACAGTTCTTCGTTAGTAGCATAACGAGGTGCAGATACATGCGCTTAGATGACTCCCCACAACGAGTTGTCAGATGTGGGGACGTCAGGACGTCTTGATTGCCGTTTCAAGGGCACTGGTGTTGCTGACGAACTACGACTTATCCACCGTTCCACCGTACTGGAAAGTGTTCATTTTGGAACACGCTTAATGCAAGAGCGTAGTGGGAGGCGTTCCGTCTTGGTGCAAACATGTGAGTTCTCTAAGGCCCCCTTCCGCGACCGGAGGTTTTAACTATGTTGTAACAGGTGTAAATAATTTGCACCATTCACAGTCCCTTCAAAAAAGTACGGCCCAAGGAAATGTGATGTCATCGCTGCCCATATCATTATATGAGGCGAGTTTCTTTCTAACTCGACTGTGTAGTGATGATTCTCTTTGGCTCAGACGACAATATTCCTAGCACGTGAGCTGTGATAAATGGCACATTCGTCTGAAAACAAAACTTTAGTACGGTTCACTGCACTTAGAAATTGAGTTACGAAAGCACGCGCTCAGTCCGGTCTTTATCCGATAACTCGTTCGCGAACGTTTGTCGAAAAGGTCTGACCTTAAGGCCTTTTTTCATGTGATCTCGCATTATTGTCCTCGGCATACCGAGCTCCGAAGCACGCTTACGTGTCGACTTCATACGCGATTGTTCAATCGAAGCAGAGACTGTGGCACATGTTTCTTTTCGTGTCTTCTTCCTTCGACACTGCGGCCTGTCTTGAACAGTGCTAAAAGCAAAAGCAAAAGCACAAGCACGTCTTTCCCAATCCATTAAGTGTTGCCTTTCGCTTTGGAGTCTTATTACATCTTTCCTGCAATGCTCCCATAATCTGTCTCATTGTCTGCCCTTTGTGTTGTCACACACTTGTCACTAAGCACTCCTCAATAGTGTAACTATGACCGCTCACTTATGCCATGACTAAAAATTAAAACTTGACTGCGGAAACATGTAGAAATGAATTCCAACAACTGATTCCAATGACTGATAACAAGTAACATAGTTACCAACCTGCAAAATAACATTTGATACTAAACAAGGATTACAGGGGTAGGAGACGTCTCGCCGACCCTCTGCATGTACGCAACAAAATTAAATATCTGTAGGCTGATGTAGTGTATGGCTCCAAGGTGACTAAATAACCAGACTAAACAAAAGAATAAATAATTTAAATGAGCTTAGTTACACTGTCTACAGCAGAGATTGTTGTGACATCGCGAATACAGCGTTTCCCCAGTGGCGTAGTGTTAAGATACGTTTAGTGAAATAGGCTTTAATAAATGTATGTGTCTAAGTGCTCAGCGTTGACAAAATCGTTACTAGACGGGATTCCACAATGTACGGGCGTATGCATTTCGAACTAACGACGTGCATGCATGTTAAGTGCTGCAGTGTGTCCTTTTTTTATTACTGTGTAGATGAATCTCTCTCCTTTCTCCCCTGCACTCGATTGCTGCAAAACCCATTCATTTCGTACGGAGCGCGCGCGTGCGCTCACACATGGGGTTACAAGTCGCAAAACAAATAAAAATAAATTATGCAGGCGATCCCTTTTCGAACAGCGATGTCAGAGAAGACACCGGAGAGCCCAGGTGGATTTGCACTTTAACAATGCATTAATCGCGCAGCGCGGTGGAGGCTTTTGGCATATTTACACAAATACGCACACACAAGCGAGCGTGTGTGGACTCGCGCTGTTTCGGGCGTAGGGTGGCTTAGTGGGGGTCGCGAGTTCGTGCCGTGCTTCACTCCCTCTCCTCGTAAACAGCCAACAACAAGCCACGGGGCCTGTGGTGTCCGTACTACCTATATGGTCACGAATTGTGATGTGTTTGAAGAACGAAAATCTACTCCATAAAAATCGAGACGGATTCCGCAAACAGGGATCTTGCTGAACTGAGCCTGTTCTGTTCGTCCATGTGAAACAGAGCGCAGTAGACCTAGACGCTTAGGTTGACCATGTGATCCTTGACTTTCGGAATGCATTGGGTACAGATCCGCACTGTCTTTTAGTGAACAAAGCACGAGCTTACCGAGTATCGCACATTATTTGTGATTTGATGCAGGACTTCCTTTAAGGCAGAGTTCAACACTTCGTTCTCAACTGAACAAAACCAACAAATGTGAAGGTAATTTCGAGAGTACCCCAAGGTGGTGTCATAGAGCCACTACTATTTACACTGTACGACGGGACTTAATTTTTTAAGTTACGCGTTACTATAGCAGGCCAAGTAACTTTTACTGAATGCCGCTCTACACTTCAAAGTTAACACAGATACGAGGTCGTGCTGAAAAGTAATGCCTCGGAATTTTTTATTCTGTTCTCGATAACGGATGAAGCATTAGATGTCAAGCATATAATTCGGTCGACTTTCCCGCTTCGCTGACGCAAGTTGCAACCATTTGCCGCTAGAAGACTCCGAACCGTAGCTGGTAACATGGCGGAGCGCGTATGGTAACTACAGTATGTCTGTGCGTGAGGAACAAAGTGCTGCAATCGAGTTTCTAACCGCGGAAAACGTGCCTGCAATTGAAATGCACAGAAGAATGAAAGCTGTGTACTGTGATGATTCTATCGACATCAGCAGTGTGCGACGTTGGATTGTTGGTGCTCATAATGAGGGAAGCTGTGGTGTTAACCTCTGCGCGTGTGACAGCGCTCGGAGTGGACGTGTGCGTACGGTAACGGACCAGAATCGCCGGAATCGGGGTGGTGAATTCATCAGAAAATCGTCGGATAACACAGACACAACTCTCAAGTAAGTGTGACATATCACAAGAGGCCATCATTGCAGAGCTGCGGTACAGAAAACTATATGCACGATGGGTGCCTCGAATGTTCACTCGTGACATGAAACAGACGAGATCAGACATTTGTCAGAAATTTCTTTTGCATTTTGACCCCGAAACAAAAGAGCATCAATAGAGTTCCGCCACAAAGGATCACCAACAGCTAAAAAGTTCAAGACAGTGCCATTAGTAGGCAAGGTCATTCTCGCAGTGTTCTGAGATGTTCGAGGTGTTGTGCATTTGGAACTCATACATAAAGGCACCACCTTAAACTTTGCAGGATACTCCGAAACCCTGAGAAAACTGAAAACACGAATTCGAAGAGTTTGTCCATACGTGGAACACCTATTCCATCAGCGTAATAATGCCAGACCATAAACGAGCAATGCGACATATGCAACAATCCGACGACGCCTTGGGTTCACTGCCGTCGATCATCCTCCTTACCATCCTGACTTGGCCTGAGCCGATTTTCATCTGTTTTCAGAAGTTAAGTTTGATTGTGATGAAGCGGTGCAAGCAGAGGTGAGGTCAACAAAGTCAAATATTTGATAGTGATGGTATCAACAAACTGGTCGCTCATTGGGAGAAATATGTAGCCATGGTGACTCTTTAGAAACAAATATGCGGACAAGAAGAATAAAGTCCGCAGCTCGTGGTCGTGCGGTAGCGTTCTCGCTTCCCGCGCCCGGGTTCCCGGGTTCGATTCCCGGCGGGGTCAGGGATTTTCTCTGCCTCGTGATGACTGGGTGTTGTGTGATGTCCTTAGGTTAGTTAGGTTTAAGTAGTTCGAAGTTCTAGGGGACTGATGACCATAGATGTTAAGTCCCATAGTGCTCAGAGCCAAGAAGAATAAAGATATATAATGTTAATAAATTTTGTTTTATTTAAAAACCTTTTAAGAGTTTTCACATTAAATGTTGTTAGTCATTACTTTTGAGCACGCCCTCGCACATGGCACTATTTTTCGACATAGTCACGTAGTCTCTGTGAACAACGGTCTGAACCTTCTGCCAGTTATTCAATAACTCAGCGATAGAGATCTACTCCTTTGATCATGGAGCCATTCAAGAACCACTGTGTGAAGGTCCTTATAGTTGCAAAAATCTCTTTCCCACACATGTTCTTTTAATTTGCCGAAAAGATGGAAATAGGCTGGTGCAAGAGCTGGACTTTCCTATCAGCATCACCCACGTCTTTGGGCCTTTGGTCACATTGGTGCTGGCACCGTTTCACTACTGCTGGACGCGACATCGCATTTGGTCCAGATACCGCCAGAATTTCACGGTGACTCCGGGTGCAGCGTAGACCTTTTGCCCACAAAAATCATAACAATCGGCGTATTTTTATTTTGGAATAGTTTTCCAGTTGCCGCGCCATTTCAGTCGCACACTGAGGTACGCCTGTTATCCGTAACGCACCAGAACCTGCGTCCGAAGGAAACCTGGAACATTTACTTTCTTCTGACAATAACCCACTTTTGTTGCGTAATCATCTTTCAAGGAAACATCACCGAGTTATTATTTTAAGGAGAAAAGGCACGCTTGCCATATGCTAGCATCAACAATCGCACCCGCGCAAAAATTTAGGCCATAATCTTGATAGCACGCATTTACGATCTTCTGAATGTACAGCCTTTAAACATTCACACGCGCAGGTTGTCACTCGCTCCTGCGCATTGCTGCCGCCTGATGCCCTACCGCGAAGTGAGTGAGAGGTTCGTGTCACACTGTCGGTGAACCAACAAGCGATAGTGCTCTGTTCATTGTGTCAAACTGCGCCGTTTCTAACACGTAGCTGGTGCCAGAGAATCTTTGCTTTGAACGCTTTTTATTTTACTATTCACAAAAGCTGTGTGGATTGATAAAATCAGTGAGTATGGCATTAAAGAAATAGCGTAGCGCTATTTAATTATTAATATCGCGTTGTTTGGGTTATTTTCTTTGCACTGAAGAAATGACACGATTAAAGCAAAGAATATTTCGGCCATTAGGTTGTTTTAATGAATTTTTATCATCATCTTACAAATTTACATAGTTAAGTAATTTAGCATTGTAAATGGTAAATGATTTGATACTTAATACAGTTCATTGTGGCTAGATGTTATTGAGAGGCCGACTCCGTGTAGAAGGATTTTTGTACGTCTGGCTGTTGCTGCGTCTTGTTGTTGATAGGGACCAGCTGGTTTGTAGACACAGGATTGTTATAGCAGCTGTCGTGTTTCCGACGAAAATGTCGCACGAATTCAAACCGCTTTCCAATATAATCCTATAAAATTAACTCATCGTACCAGTCGGGAGTTAAAACTGCTTACAGTAACAATTTGGCGTGTGTTCAGATGTCGGTTGGTTATGAAGCCTTTCAAGTTGCATCTGTTATTGGTTCTACGTCGTGACCACAGACGCAAACGTGTGGCATTTGCTGACGAGCTTCGGAATGCTATTGACGATGATAACACTTTCGCACAACGCATTGTGTTCAGTGATGAAGCGACTTTCCACCTTGGTAGGAAAGTAAACAAACATAATATTCGAATTTTGGGCCTACAGAACCGACATGGACGAGATTCACTGTGTTTTGTGCGCTGTCCCACTCATCTGTTTACGCCCGCCCCTCCCCCTCCCTCCCCCCCACACACTGGAGTCGCCAAGTGAGTTAATATCCGAAAGAAAATCTACCGAGCCTTTGGACCGGTCATCAAACAGCCGGCGACTTAGCACTTCTCAGCTGGCCTCCACCCTCACCGGATTAGAGGCACTGTGATTTCTTCCTGTGGGTTTTCGTTAAGGACAACGTTGAGGCACCAGCACTGCAACAGAAGTGGAAGAATTGAAGAATCGAATTCGTACTGCTACAACATCAACCGCGATGGACATGCTTACCCGAGTATGAGAGGAATACGACTCTCGATGTGATATTATTCGTATCGCTGACGGAGGAAATACTGACCGTCTGTAATCAAAAATTGTTAAAAGATTCATAGTTGCATGTCTTACAGTTTAGTTAACATATGCGTTCGAAATACGTATATACCTTTTGAAACACCCTGTATGAGATCAAGTTGGTGATGTTTTCTAGTTCGCGATGTAACTTCCCTCTTCAAGTTCCTACTTGTCAGCAATGACGTAGTGAATAACGTTAGAGATTCCGTGAGAATGTTTCCGAACGATGCTCTTGTCTACGGTTAGCTGAAGCGCCAGAGGGCCATAGCGAAATCCAGGAAGACCTGCAGAGGATCGACGGCTGGTGCAGGGACCGACAGTTGCCTCTGACCGTAAAATACACTATGTGATTAAAAGTATCCGGACACCCCCAAAAACATAGGTTTTTTTATATTAGGTGCATTGTGCTGCCACCTACTGCCAGGTACATTACATCAGTGACCTCAGTAGTCATTGGACATTGTGAGATAGCAGAATGGAGCGCTCCGCGGAACTCACGGACTTCAAATGTGGTCAGGTGATTGGGTGTCACTTGTGTCATACGTGTGCACGCGAAATTTCCACACTCCTATAGGTCCACTGTTTCCGATGTGATAGTGAAGTGGAAACATGAAGGCACACGTACAGCAGAAAAGCGTACACTCTGACCTCGTCTGTTGAGTGACAGAGACCGCCGACATTTGAAGACGGTCGTAATGTGTAATAGGCAGACATATATCCAGACCATCATACAGGAATTCCAAACTGTATCAGGATACACTGCACGTACTATGGGGAGGTCATCATGCCGGCAAATGACAATCGACGCCTTGCTTGGTGTGAGAAGCGTAAACATTTGAAGATTGTGGAAAAACGTTGTGTGGAGTGACGAATCACGGTACACAATGTGGCGATCCGATGGGAGGGTGTGGGTATGGCGAATGCCCGGTGAACGTCATCTGCCAGCGTTTGTAGTGCTAACAGTAAAATTCGGAGGCGGTGGTGTTACGGTGTGGTCATTTTCATGGAGGGGGTTTGCACTCCTTGTTGTTTTGCGTGGCACTATCACAGCACAGGCCTACATTGATGTTTTAAGCACCTTCTTGCTTCCCATTGTTGAAGTGCAATTCGGGGATGGCGATTGCGTCTTTCAACACGCTCGAGCACCTGTTCATAATGCACTGCCTGTGGCGGAGTGGTTACACGACAATAACATCCCTATAGTGGAGTGGCCTGCACGGAGTCCTGACCTGAATCCTATAGAACACCTTTGAAATGTTTCGGAACGCCGACTTCGTGCCAGGCCTCACCGACCGACATCGATACCTATCCTCAGTGCAGCACTCCGTCAAGAATGGGCTCTCATTCCCCAAGAAACCTTCACTTCAAGCACCTGATTGAACGTATTACTGCGAGAATGGAAGCTGTCATCAAGACAAAGGATGGGCCAACACACATTGAATTCCAGCATTGCCGATGGAGGGCGCCACAAACTTGTAAGTCATTTTCAGCCAGGTGTCCGGATACTTTTGATCACATAGTGTAAGTGTAGCGTAATACAGATAAATAGGCAAAGACATCCACTACAGTTCGATTTCTACACTGATGAGTGCCCCGTGCAGTGACCGCGCGGTTAGAGGCGCCATGTTACTGACTGCGCGGCCCCTCCCGCCGGAGGTTCGAGTCCTCCCTCGGACATGGGTGTCTATGTTGTTCTTAGCATAAGTTAGTGTAAGTAGTGTGTAAGTCTAGGGACCGATGACCTAAGCAGTTGGTCTCTTAGAAATTCACACACATTTGAACACTGATGAGACGATAGTCGTGTCCAATCTCCTTTTGCCCGGAATAGTGCAGCAACTCAATAAGTCGCTGGAAGTCCCCTGCGGAAATAGCGACCCATGCTGCCTCTGTAGCTGTCCATAACTGTCGGTGCAGGGTTTTGCGCACGAAGTGACCTCTAGATTCCGTCCCATAAACCTTTCATGTTGGGTCATCATGGTGGCCAAACCGTTTGCTCGAACTATCCAGAATGTTCTCCAAACTAATCAAGAACAATTGTGGCCCTATGACATGGCGCATTGTCATCCATAACAGTTCCATCGTTGTTTGGGGACATGAAGTCCATGAATGGCTGCAAATGGTCTGCAAGTAGCCGAAAATAACCATTTCCAGTCAGTGATCGGTTCAGTTGGATCAGAGCACCCAGTCTATTCCAAGTAAATACAGCCCACATCATTATGGAGGAACCACCAGCTTGCACAGAGCCTTGTTGACAACCTGGCCCCTTCGTGGGGTCTGCGCTATACTCAAACCCTTCCATCAGCTGTTAACAACTGAAATCGGTACTCATCTGACCAGGCCGCGGTTTTCAGTCGTCTAGGGTCCAATCAATATGGTTACAAACCCACGAAAGGTGACGTGCTGTTAGTAAAGACATTCTCGTCGGTCGTCTGGTGCCATAGCCCATTAACACCAAGCACTTTTCTAAGGGATATGTTCGTCGCACTCCCACATTGATTTCTGCGGTTATTTCATGCTGTATTGCTTGTCTGTTACCACTGACAACTGGACGCAAACGCCGCTGCTCTCGGTCGTTAAATGAAGGCCGTCAGCTACTGCGTTGTCCATGGTGAGAGGTAACCCCTGAAACTTGGTATTCTCGGCACACTCTTTATATTGTTGAGCTCGGAGTATTGAATTCCCTAACGATTTCCAAAATGGAATGTCCCATGCATCTAGCACCAACTATCATTCCAAGTTCAAAATCTGTTAGTTCACGTCGTGCAGCCATAATCACGTTGGAAATCTCTTCACATGAATCACCTGAGTACAAAGGAATGTCCTGCAAATACACTGTGTACGCTATACTATCTCAACCTGTATGTGTGTATTGTGCTATCCCATGACTTTTTACATTGTGAACGTATATTGGCGACGGATCACTGGAAATAGTAACTACTGTAAAGCACCTAGAAGTAACCATCTGGAGCGACCTATAGTGAAATGGCCACATAAAACCATAATAATAAACAGTAACTGGGGAGGGTGGATGGAACTATATGTCAGATCGGATTTCTCAACCACCCAGACGACTTTGCCGACTGTTCGGGCACGTCTGATGGTTCGTTTCTCTTCCTTGCCATCAAACACCAACAGACGTTCTTCTGTATTATTAGCTGCACCAAAACTCGTGCGAGAAATGATATTACTGCGGATAGCTTGCTACAGTCTGTAGATCGTCTACAAAATCCATCTTCCCTTGTAGAATGTGGAAACTAGGTGTCCTGCCTGATTGGAGCCGTGATCAGGACCTAAAGGCCTGCGTGTTGGGAGGTTCACTCATTGAAGGCATTGCTCGCACAGTGTAAAACAGCGGTTACAGTAACTATCAAGATTTTTATTTCATAGTAGCCTGCAGTCTTAATACAGAGTGGGGTTATAACTCTGGCGACATTTGTAAGTGAAAGTCTGTAGCAATCATTATCCGGAACGCTGCTTTGATTATACTTTGCCGCGCGGGATTAGCCGAGCGGTCTATGGCGCTGCAGTCATGGACTGTGCGGATGGTCCCGGCGGAGGTTCGAGTCCTCCCTCGGGCATGGGTGTGTGTGTTTGTCCTTAGGATAATTTAGGTTAAGTAATGTGTAAGTTTAGGGACTGATGACCTTAGCAGTTAAGTCCCATAAGATTTCACACACATTTGAACATTTTTGATTATACTTTGCTTGCCATTGGAGAACCTCCGTAGCCAAATCTGCAGTAATACTTGATGACGCACGATTCGAGCAACTGCATGCTCTCACATGCGCCCGACACGGGTTTTCCCAGGATTAAAGTAGTTTTGTGATAGGTGTTTCAGCGAGTCGAGTGATAGGGGCCAGACACCAGCCAGTCACAATTGTTTCTCGGGCAGCACGTGCTTGCTGTGTTGCACTGAGACATTTTGTGTCATTCTTTATGCCCCCCCCCCCTCTCTCTCTCTCTTTGTTTGAAAGGCGGATTTCTCTCGCAGGAGATAATTGTGATCTGGTTTTATACTTCTGTGAACAAAACACATTGTAGACTACTTTTATTTCATGAAGAAATTAGCGGTTTCTTCTAGTGTAGTTCATCTTTAGATCTAAAATACGATGTGGTAACACCTTTGAAAAATGCAGCGCGCTGTTATAAGCCACCCCGCTCAGTGGGATGGTCACGTTGCATCACGTGCATTTACGTATTGATGTACGCGTTTGTGTTACTAGTACATCTATTGCACAGGCTAAAACAGCAATGCAATGTGTTAAAAGTCCCGCCCGGAGTGGCCGAGCGGTTCTAGGCGCTACAGTCTGGAACCGTTCTACCGCTACGGTCGCAGGTTCGAATCCTGCCTCGGGCATGGATGTGTGTGATGTCCTTAGGTTAGTTAGGTTTAACTAGTTCTAAGTTCTAGGGAACTGGGGAACTGTTGACCTCAGAAGTTAACAAAGTGCCATAGTGCTGAGAGCCATTTTGTGTTTAAGAATCGCAATACACAAAATCTGACGACCGTTTTACAGTGCGGCGGTTTGGTTGCTAGGATTAACTAAGAGCCGGCCGAAGTGGCCGTGCGGTTAAAGGCGCTGCAGTCTGGAACCGCAGGACCGCTACGGTCGCAGGTTCGAATCCTGCCTCGGGCATGGATGTTTGTGATGTCCTTAGGTTAGTTAGGTTTAACTAGTTCTAAGTTCTAGGGGACTAATGACCTCAGAAGTTGAGTCCCATAGTGCTCAGAGCCATTTGAACCATTTTTTTGATTAACTAAGACGTGTATATTCACCAAGTAATCACAACCAGCTGTAATGCCACATATTACCTGACGACATTGGTAGCTACATTATATTTTATAATTTTGGCTTTTTCTGTACCCAAATGTATCAAAAATGATAGTTCCCAACAAAAACAATAGAAGAGATATTCCGCATACGGAAGTAATGAAAAGTTTCGAACGATTAGACAACGTCGTGCAAAAAAAAAAAGAGCACTATTTGCCACAGTCAGTGAATTATATCTACTACCGAAAAAAATGCCTGCTACTCACTCTCTCTTTGTCTATGTCTATCACTCTATCACTCTCTCGCAAACACACTACCAAAATTTGCGCACACAGACGCCACAGCGTGATTTCTTCCGTATTAACAATACAAAAAGTGAACGAACAAAATTTAGTCGCGTACACATTTGTGGTAGAAAAAGGACATCAGAGAACGGCAATTTGGCAACACTGTAAAAACATGTGCAAGTTCAAATGTGTGTGAAATCTTATGGGACTTAACTGCTAAGGTCATCAGTTCCTAAGCTTACACACTACTTAACCTAAATTATCCTAAGGACAAACACACACACACACACACACACACACACACACACACACACACCCATGCCCGAGGGAGGACTCGAACCTCCGCCGGGATCAGCCGCACAGTCCATGACTGTGCGACAAGTACTTTGATTCAACATTGTATAATTTTATTGCCTAATTAGAGGCTTGGATAGAGTTTTAGGTTGGAATAATCGAATTCCTGGTGTAGAAGGGTTTTTTTCCTAGTTTTGATCAGTTCAATAATGCTGTAGCTTACACTGTTTCTTAAACGATATTGATGCTGCCAACTGCAGCATTTTTAACGTTGAACATACCAGCTATTGGTCAGAGGTATTCAGGTAGAGTAATAATCAGTTAAAAGTAAAATACGTATCTTAGGACAGAAATAACTACATACAAAAGTTGTCAAGGTGGAGATATTAAACATTCAGTAGGAGCGGCCAATTGTAGTATTTTAAATCTGTTATTAGTGATAGTATGTATTTCACAAAACACGTAGTCTTCGGAGCAGAGGCTCAAACAGATCTCTCCGTACCTCCAAACATATAGCGACTCGCTGGTTCAGTTACAAGAGCAGCATGGAAGCGCGCTTACCAGTTCTTCCGCATGCATCGGCGAAACACAGTAACCTTAACAGATTCTGGTAAATATCTGTGAAGCGGATTGCTAGACTTACTGGTGATGTGATGTCCTAATTTAATGTAATGGACGTGAAAATGGTAAACACGATAGTTGTTACTAATCAATAGAATCAAAATCACGAGGTTATACAGAAAGTGGTTCGCATGTAGTTTACGAACAATTCACTTAGATGATGTAGCTATGTGATTTGCATGGTTGCAGGAAAAGTACCTGGCATAAAAGAACAGGAGCAGACCAAAAAGGAGGGGGAAGGGGGAGGGGAAGTTGATAGTTGGTGTCTTCTGCTGGTTGATCTCTTTTTATAAAAGCGGTACAACTAAAGAATAAGAAAGCAATATTCACAATACACCGGAAACCTTGGAGGGGTGTAGTACATGAAAGAGAACGGAGTAAACGTTTAAAGGGAGAGGATGCAGACGATTGTACCCTCATTTCTGTGTCTGTATTAAATAATTGTATGCATTTTATACGAGACCTGCCTTGATTGCTGTAGAACGGTTAATAAGACAGAAGCCGTGTCACGTACTGCATAGTTACATAAAAAATTACCTGGTGAGTCAGCATCGAGTATCCTATCACAAAACTCTCTCCATCGCTCTGATTAGACAGCGCAGTTACACAGTATTACGGCATTGTCAAATTGCCCTTCTTTGACGTGTGTTTTCTGCTGAAAATATGCGCCAGACGAAACTTTGTTGGGGGACATTATTTTCTGTTACTATGCAAGGAATCGCGTTGTGGCGTCCGAGTACTTGGATTTTGGTTCACCATGTATATAAATATAATACATTCGCCTCAATTCTTGCACCACATAGATTCTCACCAAATATTCAAAATTTACGTTGCACTCAGCAAAAACAACACAATAACAAGTGAACAGCTACAGGAAATTAACACCCCTCAATAAATTTGCCCAATAAGTTTCTCTAAATCTCGATTTATGTGAAAAATTTAGATACTGGTTAAGAGAGAAGTCAATAAAGATGGGAGAAACAGTGTGCATAATTAAAACTCACAAAATACAATCCATCTGTAAAATTAAATCAGTTTTAGGAGAGCATCCACAACAGAATAAAATGTACACATTTTCAGGTTCTAAAATAATCAACCAATAGTTTTATGGTATATTACAGAAATGAAACAAGATCCACAGAAGATGATACGTAGGTGTCGAAATATGTTTGGATAAAGAATAGGAAAAAAAACACTGATTTGCAGAAGGCGGAAGTTTTAACACTGTAAGTGGCAGAAGGCTTTTTCAGCATAACAATGACTTACATGTCAGTATGTACTTTTTGGGGGTTGCAATGAGTAAAGCTGCGCAATTTATTACGTATTTTTAGGGTTACCATGAAATATAGGGTGAAAAATATTCGTACCTATGAATCACGACAAGAAACTATACGTGGTAATTCCAGTTGTTTACCAGGTATGTACGTATTTACCAGTGTCACTTACAGGGCTACAAAACAAAAATGTGGTGAACATCTTCGTACAGCAAGTAGTTGTCAGTCCAGCAGGTGTTCCCATCGATGTTCTAGGACGTATTGCACCGTCCTGTCTGTCACTCGTCACTTTCGGGGCTTCAAAATGTTCGCTTAATACCAGCAGGAGTGTCATCTTACGGACTGCAATTGTTACCAAAGACATGCGTGACGGTTTTGACAACGAGACATGTCGCCGGCCGCCTGCCTTTGTCTGTTTTCATGCGCTCCATGTAGCTCTTGCGGGGGTGATTCATGGAGGCCATAACCATGCAACGTTTTGAAACAATGATGCTGACTATATCAGGAGAAGCGCTATGGCTCGCCATGGGCTATAAAACTGCCTCTTATTGGTGTTATTGTCAACAGCAGCTTACAATTATAGGTGGTGGTGTCTTCAATTACCCTCGACATGTTAACGAAAAAATATGTGGAAAGTGGGTGGTAGGCAGAAAACGTTGTCGGAAATCGTACTGAATGCCTTGTCAGAAAATTAATTTGAACAACTAGTTCAGAAGCCCTCTGGAAGTGTAAATGCTTGCGAAAACATACTTGACCTCTTAGCAACAAATAATCCTGGCCATTTGGGGAGTATCATGACATGGCAGGGGTTAGTGACGAGAAAATGTAGCTAGACTGAATGCCGTAACATACAAAACCGCCAAAAAAAGACACAAAATACATCTATTTAAATAAGTAGATAACAATTCGCTTCACGTCATCCTAAAAAACAGTCTCCACTCCTTCCAATCTGACTGTGTAAGTGTAGACCAGATGTGGTTTATTAATTTCAAAGAAATAGTATCGACAGCCGGCCGCTGTGGCCGAGCGGTTCTAGGCGCTTCAGCGCGGAACCGCGCGCCCGCTACGGTCGCAGGTTCGAATCCTGCCTCGGGAATGGATGTGTGGTATGTCCTTAGGTTATCTAGGTTTAAGTAGTACTAAGTCTAGGGGACTGATGACCTCAGATGTTGAGTCCCATAGAGCTTAGAGCCATTTGAACCATTTTGAAATAGTATCGACGGCAACTGAGAGATATATACCAAATAAATTAATAAGAGATGGTACTTGATCCCCCATGGTACACGAAACAGGCTAGAACACTATTGCAGAAGCAACTAGAAAAGCATGCCAAATTTAAGGGAACGTAAAATCCACAAGATTGGCGACGCTTTACAGCATCTCAAAATTTAGCGTGAACTTCAGTGAGTTAAGATAGGCAAGGCTTCCGGTCCAGATTGTATACAAGTCAGGTTCTTTTCGGGGTATGCTGATAGAATAGCTCCATTCTTAACGATCAAATACAACCGCTCGCTCGTAGAAAGATCCATACCCAAAGAAAGTAAATAGGAATAATCCGCTGAAATAAAGATCCATATGACTAACATCGATTTGCAGTAGGATTTTCGAGCATACACTGTGCTCGAACATTATGAATCATCTCGAAGAAAACGATTTATTGACAAATAGTCAACAAGGATTCTGAAAATATCGTTTTTGTGAAACACAACTAGTTCTTTATTCTCATGAAGTAATGAGTGCTATCGGTAGAGGACGTCCGACTGTTTCCATATTTTTAGATTTACCGAAGGCTTTTCACACCGTTCCTCACGAGCGACTTCTAATTAAATTACGCGCATGTGGAGTTTCTTTTCAGTTGTATGACTAGATTCGTGATTCCCTGTCAGAAAGGTCAAAGTTAGTGATAATTGACAGAAAGTCATCAAGTGAAACAGACGTAATATGTAGTGTTCTCCAAGGAAGTCTTATAGGCCCTCTGTCGTATCTGATCTACGTAACCGATTTAGGAGACAATCTGAGCAGTCATCTTAGATTGTTTGCAGATGGTATTGTCATTTACCATCATGTAAAGTCATCAGATGATTAAAATAAATTGCAAAATGATTTATGCAAGATAAGTTTGATGGGAAAAAATGGGAATTGGCTCTAAATCATGAAAAGTGTGAAGTCATCCACACGAGCACGAAAAAAAATCGGCAAAATTTCTGTTACGCGATAGATCACACAAATCTAAAAAGCTGTAAACGCAACTAAATAATTAGGGGTTACTATTGCGAATAACTTAAACTGGAACGATCACATAGATAATGCTGTGGGGAAAGTAAACAACAGACTGCGATTTATTGACAAAACACTTAGAAAATGTAACAGATTTATTAAAGAGGCTTCTTACACTACGCTTGTCCGCCTTCTGTAGTATTGCTGTGCGGTTTGGGATCTACACTCTTGGAAATGGAAAAAAGAACACATTGACACCGGTGTGTCAGACCCACCATACTTGCTCCGGACACTGCGAGAGGGCTGTACAAGCAATGATCACACGCACGGCACAGCGGACACACCAGGAACCGCGGTGTTGGCCGTCGAATGGCGCTAGCTGCGCAGCATTTGTGCACCGCCGCCGTCAGTGTCAGCCAGTTTGCCGTGGCATACGGAGCTCCATCGCAGTCTTTAACACTGGTAGCATGCCGCGACAGCGTGGACGTGAACCGTATGTGCAGTTGACGGACTTTGAGCGAGGGCGTATAGTGGGCATGCGGGAGGCCGGGTGGACGTACCGCCGAATTGCTCAACACGTGGGGCGTGAGGTCTCCACAGTACATCGATGTTGTCGCCAGTGGTCGGCGGAAGGTGCACGTGCCCGTCGACCTGGGACCGGACCGCAGCGACGCACGGATGCACGCCAAGACCGTAGGATCCTACGCAGTGCCGTAGGGGACCGCACCGCCACTTCCCAGCAAATTAGGGACACTGTTGCTCCTGGGGTATCGGCGAGGACCATTCGCAACCGTCTCCATGAAGCTGGGCTACGGTCCCGCACACCGTTAGGCCGTCTTCCGCTCACGCCCCAACATCGTGCAGCCCGCCTCCAGTGGTGTCGCGACAGGCGTGAATGGAGGGACGAATGGAGACGTGTCGTCTTCAGCGATGAGAGTCGCTTCTGCCTTGGTGCCAATGATGGTCGTATGCGTGTTTGGCGCCGTGCAGGTGAGCGCCACAATCAGGACTGCATACGACCGAGGCACACAGGGCCAACGCCCGGCATCATGGTGTGGGGAGCGATCTCCTACACTGGCCGTACACCACTGGTGATCGTCGAGGGGACACTGAATAGTGCACGGTACATCCAAACCGTCATCGAACCCATCGTTCTACCATTCCTAGACCGGCAAGGGAACTTGCTGTTCCAACAGGACAATGCACGTCCGCATGTATCCCGTGCCACCCAACGTGCTCTAGAAGGTGTAAGTCAACTACCCTGGCCAGCAAGATCTCCGGATCTGTCCCCCATTGAGCATGTTTGGGACTGGATGAAGCGTCGTCTCACGCGGTCTGCACGTCCAGCACGAACGCTGGTCCAACTGAGGCGCCAGGTGGAAATGGCATGGCAAGCCGTTCCACAGGACTACATCCAGCATCTCTACGATCGTCTCCATGGGAGAATAGCAGCCTGCATTGCTGCGAAATGTGGATATACACTGTACTAGTGCCGACATTGTGCATGCTCTGTTGCCTGTGTCTATGTGCCTGTGGTTCTGTCAGTGTGATCATGTGATGTATCTGACCCCAGGAATGTGTCAAAGTTTCCCCTTCCTGGGACAATGAATTCACGGTGTTCTTATTTCAATTTCCAGGAGTGTACATCAGATATTGACGGAGGACATCGAAAAAGTTCAGAGAAGAGCAGCTCGTTTTGTATTATCTGGAAATAAGGGAGAGAATGCCGCGATTATGATATACGAATTGGGGAGGCAGTCGTTAAAACAACGGCGTTTTTCTCTGCGGCAGGACCATCTCGTGAAATTCCAATCACTAACTTTTTCCCCAGAATGTGAAAATGTTTTGTTGATGCCCACGTACATAGGGAGAAATGATCATGAAGAGAAATCAGAGGTCGTGTGGAAAGATTTAAGCGTTTGTTTTTCCCGTGCGCTGTTCGAGAGTGGAACGCTAGAGAACTAGCTTAAAGGTGGTTCGATGAACCGTTTGCCAGGCACTTAATTGTGGATTGCAGAGTAACCATTTAGATGTAGATGTAAGGGAATTCGTTGGCACAAAATTGTGTACATTTCCTCCACTATGTGACAACACTTCCACATATAATTTGATTGGAAACCGTTGGGTTTTGCAGTTTATCTACTAATTATTGCTTATTCATTTATTAAGTCGCCTCGGTAACTGAAATCGACGATTATAATGTGAATTTACAGTTGAGTAAAATCTTGCTGTTAAAGCCGTGTCGTTTCGAATACAGTGCTCGAGGTTTTGACAGCTGTCTCTGCTGTGGTCCTGTTGGGTTAAATTACTGAGAAATAGGGTTGGCCTGATGTTTTGCCCATTCAGGAAAGGCAGCAACATTATCAGCCTTTCAAAGATCGCCTGAGTGGGCTCGATCCGTTGGAACACAGAGCGAAGAAGTTTGACGTTGACCACCTACAGACGAAGTTTCGACCCTTGAGACTCGTGACGTGAATTACGATTATATTCGAAATGGCGCGGCTTGAAAAAATTGAAATGACTTTATTTAGGCAATCCGCCGTGAAAGACTCCAGATAAATGTGCCTAATTGGAATATTCCTGTATTTCTGATTCAGCATTCGCTGATCTTAATAGCACTGGCGCATACAGTGTATTTTGTTGTGTTGTTTGCGTCGTCTTTGCTCCATTAAATGGTTCAAATGGCTCTAAGCACTATGGGCCTTAACATCTGACGTCATCAGTACCCTAGATTTAGAACTACTTAAACCCTAATCTAAGGACATCACACACATCAATGCCAGAGGGCAGGA